>NC_142439.1:16034000-16335000 GCF_059453495.1 Arachis ipaensis | reverse complement strand
GTTTAACTCTTGAGAACTAATATATGGTGTTCATCTCAGTAAGAGCAAAATTATATTACATATCATCAGAAAAGATTATATGCTGAATATCAATTAATGTTTTTATGTAACATTAGGACTAATTTGAAATAAAGATAAGACCTTTTATGATCAATTTGACATGGCAAATCTTTTGAAGACCATTTGGATGGTTCACAATTCTTTTGAAGGCTAATTTGGGATTTTACTTATGAAAAAAGGGCAATCTAATGCACAAGACTATCACTTGGTGACTTTACCTATACAAGTAGAAAGATTTTCTTTTTACTTTTTAACTTTGAGCTTATATAGCTTTTAAGTCATAATAGCAAAAGGTCAGTATCATCTGTGAAAAACAAGAAAAATTATAAATTTCAGTTTAAATAAATGCAATTTTACAATTCTCTGTACCGAACCAAAAATCAAACAATGCCACTATTGCCACATCCATATGATTGGCAACAACATCAGGAGCAACATGGGAACAAAAGAAAACTCATTCCTGAAACCACTGCTTGGATATACCAAAGGAAGAGAACATTCCTCACCATTGAAGAATACTTTATTGGGAAATCCATCACCATCTACCACTTCGATTCCAGGAGTATTTTTCTTTCTAAATGAGATCACGGATTGTTGTTTCCCGGGCACCTTCGGATCTTTTTTTGGGTTGGATCCATTTGCTTCGGCTACAAGGAAGTTCAATCCTTCCTTTCCTTGCATGAATATTGTGTTCTTCACTTTGTCTAATGAACTAGCATTGAATGAGTACATTTTCTCAAAACCAGGGGCTGCTTTATCCATTTCCACTGCGACAAACCAGTCTGCGAAATCAGTTTCGCCCCAGTTGAAAAGCGTGATCCTTGCAGTCCAACCTCGCCGGTAATCTGTATTCACATGCCAGTTGATGCTCACACCACAGTTATCACCACAAGGCATAGGATTAGGCACTGATAGATGCTTTCTGTCAGCCCAAGTATGAGCCATTTTTGTTCTATTCTCAAATGGAACAAGAAGTGCCTCCGGGGGAAGCAGAACAGCCGGTTCAGCCACACTGCACGTCCTCTCTGACTTCGCGGAGCATCCACATGCACATGTTTGGCAGGGAACAACAGATTCATTGAAAAAAGCTGAAAATGAGACACAACATTTGCTTTTTCTTGTGTTCCTTGTTATGTTGCAGAGAATTTGCCAACTTGCAATTGCAGATGTATTTGATGGCAAACCTGTTGGATCCAAAGACTCACTAGGACTCACCCTAACAGGATTCCCACATTGGTATTCAGGGTTGAGTTCCTCACCACTTATCTTCCAGTTCCTAGGTGGCGCAAGGTGGGAACGATTGATGTTTGGAGGCATCTTGAAGACCTGCATTTGGAACCTTGAAATTGACTTACTAGGATCCATTGTGGGTGGCAACAATGTACCATTTCTGCAGCAAAATGGGACTTTACCAAGTTTTGAATCATTGAACCTATGTCACACAAATACAAGTACAAGCATTAAAGACAATACATACAATACAAGTTTAAAGTAATAGTATTTAATGCAGATACATATGTGTGAGTAAAATAATGAATCAATGAAATATTTGTGCATCGAAGCGTCAAACCTTGTTGGAGGGAGATCAACTACGGTTGGCCTTCTTTCGCAGTTCAACACATCGGCAAAGTCAAGTTTCTTGTAGTACTCACCTTGTGAACCAAAGATACATTCAGAAGAATCAACGTTTGATGGATATGCACCTTTCATTGTGTATATGAACTCATCATTGATCCATTCCCAGCTGAGTTTCCAATGGTCAAGACGGCCAATGGGGTTGTTGTTTGAAACTGTGACCTCTGCCCAGTAATTGGATTCATATGTTTTTGTGACATCATAGATTATGCTAAGGTCACCACCTTTCTGAGGGAGTGGAAATTCTTGTTCATCTGTGGGTGTGTTTGTTTTGGAATTGGGATCAACTGTGCAACATGTATGTGTCTCATTGTTACCTGCTGAGAAAAACCATAAGAAGAGCAGTAAGCATTCTCATGGGCAAAAACGCAAACACTTGGTGGTTGGTGAGAAGGAAAAGGAATATTTCATTTGCTTCATTTATCATATGTAGTATTAGTATACATTACCCTATGAATCAATGATATTCACACATAAAGTAGAAAAAAAAGTTAAGACTATATATTTTCCATCAGGAAATTAAGCATTGAATAATCTGAATTGAGAAATAATTTTCATCACAGAACATATATATTAGTAATTCGTCTTCCGAGGTTACAATTCTAATGAACCCCGCAAATAGGGACATTAAAAAAGGACAATTTTGAAATTTTGATTACTACTCAACCAATCTAGTTTTGTTACTCTTTGTATAATAACACAAAACTTAAAAAAGTAAAAGGAAAATAAAAAAGAAAAAGAAAAAAAAATGATGAAAGTCTTGAAAATTTTCATTCATGAATACGTTTACCTAACAATATGAATAATTTCAATAATTTTAATACAATCTTAACTAAAATCCCTACATTTATACATACATATACTCTTGTAGTTACTTTTCTATTGTATCGAATTTTTTCCTCTTATTATCAGACTAAGCGTAAAATACATACACACACAATTGAATTACACATAATATCTATTATCTAACTGATGCCAAAAAGAAAAAAAGAAAAAAAATCATGCCTTCATATACAAGAAAGATTGATTATCCAACACTTAGGAAAAACATGTTGGTCACCTGACATTTCTTAAAAAAAGTTGACCAGTGTTAATCACTTAATATATTATTCAGTAAAATATAATTAATTTTTATATTAAAAAGTCAATGTAATTAGATGATATTTTACACAAAATATAGGCCGTAAATAAAAATTAAATTCTTAAATATAATGAATTTGAATTGGTCATTAATCTGTTAAGTAGGTATTGGGGAAGGAAAAATCTAAGAAAAGTACTTTCATTAAAATTTGGATAGTGTTTAATTATTAAAAAAAATAAATAATTTTATATTATTAGATGCTCGTACCATTAAAAATATTAATAATAATTAATTGAGAAATATAAATTACAAAATTTAATGTCCCCTAATTATTGAGTGAAAATAAAGTCTTTAATTTTACCTTGAGAAGTGGGTTTACGACAAATAAAACCTTCATTAGAGAGCCTAATGGTGGAAGGCATGGGAACATTGGGTGGCGCCACCCCAAACACCGTCCCCACCATGTCCACCGTTACCATCATCTGTTTTAAGTCCCCCGCCGTCTCCGCTGCCGTCTTCAAGTCCCTCACCTCGGACCCCTCCAAAACTGTCCCGTTTCCGACGGCAGCAGGGAGCCCTGTGCCGTCTGCCAGCTCCGCGTTCGACGCCGAAACCAGCCACTCTCGGTGCCGGAAACCCACGAACACCTTCCATGACTTCAGATCCTCTAGGCCGTTGTTTAGCACCGTCAGCTCCGACGTGAACCGGTATGGCTGGTCCGCGGTGTCGGACGTGTTCGGCGGCAGGCGGTAGCCGCTGGTGTAAGTGTAAGAAAGGAATATTCCGTTGCAGGAGGAGGCGGCTTGTGGCTGAGAGAGCGATAATGGCGCGGCGGAGATGATGACAAAGATGTAGAAGAAGACATGGTCATGCAAGGCCATGGCCATGGTTACGTATTATTAGTTTGTTTTTGAAAGTGAGAAGGGTTATAAATATGAGTTAGTTTATTGGAAGATATAACATCGTATAAATTTAATAATTAATTTATTTTAATTTTATCCTAAAGTTTTTGCCGTCTTTGGGTGTTTCAAATGAAAGAGCATCATCCCTTGTATGTTTGCTTGTATAGTAAGAATATACTAGTAGTTGCATGATGACTATTCAAAGGTTTAAAGTATAGTTTTCAGTTTTGTTAGTTAATTAGACAACTAATATTATACTTTAGATTTAATTTTTATACATGGGCAAATTAAATAAAGACATATTTATTATATAAAAAATGTTACGTTAGCCACAAAAATTAATTATTATATATTTGTGTATAAATACATGTATTATTTAATTTATTTTTAATATATATATTTTATATTAATGGTCTATATTACATAACATTATTATTATTGTATAGTATTTTGATGATTTAGTCTTCAGTTTTTTTTAATTATTTTTTTAAAATTTGCTAAATAAATTGTCTTGGTCGTTTTTCATGAAGGCTGGTTTAAGCTACGACGAATCTGGAGTTGATGATGTATGTATTAGTGTTGGATAGACATGGTCAAGGACAATGATGGTTTGGCCATTTGGCTTAGCTAACGTAGTTGAAGTGGTATTTGAGAGTAGGTTGCTAATTATATTAATTGGATTTTACTTATTATTTTAATTTTTAGGTTTAAATATTAAATTCTTATAGAGGGTGATATGACTTTGGTTTGTTGAATTGGGAAGTACTTACGAATTCTTAACATTGACTTGGTGCTGAGAACAATTACAGTGTGTCATGGGAAACACTCCAAAGACAACGCTCCAATTTAAGTAAAAAAAATTTGTTACCTCTAAGATTGCGGGACCGGTCAACGAACCAATAAGACAACTAGTTCATTAGTTTAATGGTCCGACCGAAATTCAATCGGGTTCAACCGATTTAATTAAATATTAAATAAAATTATTAAAAATTAATATATATAATGCTTGATCACCATCTAGTTGTTCTATCTTCAAAAATAAAAATTTCTGATTAATAACAACTACAATTTACAAACACAAATTTACACAAATTAAATACGACCAATAACTAAATATTGATTGTTGAACAGATCCACAAAAAATTTCTAATCACATCAAGAAGCCAATGCAGTATCAAAAGTTCAAAATAGAAAATTATCAATTACATTAGGCATCAAAAGTTCAGAAAACAAACTCAGAAATCAGAATCCATACAATTAGCCAATTAAATCAACAATTAACAAAATTAATAAGTACCACCAAAAATTAACAAAATTATTTTTAAAGAATTAACTCAAATGGAAAAGAACAGTATACCTGAACAAAATCACTAAATAAAGTCAATTAAAATATAAAGGTCTTCAACAATCAACTAGAAAGGACTAATTTCATAATTTCTAGCCTTGAAGATGCCCACAGCCTTATCAAGAAACTTAGCAGAAAAAGAGAGAACCTGGAGAAATAAAGGAAGAAGCTCGACTGCTCGAGCGTTCCACAGAGGTGAAGAAAAGGTCCCGGTGAGAGGAGGTGACGGCTGAGCAGTGGAACAGAGGTGACGATGGAGAGACGTTCGCGGTGAGAGTGAGACGAGACACGACGGCGGGGAGAAGAGCTCTGCAACGGCCGAGCAATGGAATAGAGGTGACAACGGAGAGACGTTCGCGGTGAGAATGAGACGAGACGCGACGGTGAGGAGAAGAGCTCTGCTGGCGTTAACGCTGCCGCTAGTTGTTGCTGTTGAAGTGTTGAAGATTGAATTTGGGGCTTGGCTTCATTTGCTTCTGATTTAGGGTTAAATGGGTTAAATAGGGTTGAGATTGAGAGAGGGGGAATTTTTTTCCTTTATATTAAAAAAAAACTAAATGGGTAAAACGGCGTCGTTTGAGGCATAGTTGTAAAAATCGGACCGGACCGGTCAGTTCGACCGAAAAACTGGTGAATCGGACTCCTAACCAGTCCGGTTGAGTGATATGACCGGATAAACAAGAGAACCGTTGAGAACCGGGTTGAACCGACCAGTTTTGATGAAAACTGGAAAACCGGCAGTTTCTGGTTAACCGACCGGTTCGGAAGCGTCTTTTTTTTTTTTAAATTCATTTTCCAAAACGACGTCGTTTTGGTTTATAAAAAAAAAAAAGAAATCGTATACGCAGCATGGTACCTCCCCCAAACCCCACTCCCAGCTTTCACTTTCCACTTTTCCCCCAACCCTAATCCCCTAACGGCTAACCCTCTCCGCCACCACCTCACCTCACTCTGTCACAGTGTCACTCACCTAGCCACCGCCGCCAGCCGCCCGCCGTCGTCTTCTTCGTCTCACCGCCGGTCTGAACTCCGAAGTCTGAAGGTGAAGGAACTAAGGAAGTAGGAACAGCCGAACAGGACAGACCCGCGGCTGTCTCTCATCGCTGGCGCCGTCGCCCTCGCCGTTGCCGCCCTCTTCTGCTCTATCAAACAGGTTAGCTCCAGTTCTCCTCTGTAGTCTGTTCTGCCCTTCTTGCTGTTACAGTGTTATGATGTATGAATAATGTTGTTCACTTGTTCAGTTGTTCTGCACTTCTCCTTTGTTCTCCAGCAATCTTAAACTGCACTTCTCCTATGTTATTCTATTCTGTGTTGAAAACTTAAAATTTTTGGGATGAATATGCTTGTTGAAATCTTGAATCTATGAAATATGAATTATGTTGTTTTGTTGATTTATTCTGTGTTATATATGCTTGTTGAAAACGTGAAAACTTGTTGTTTTGTTGATTTGTTATGGGATGAATATGCTTGTTGACTAATGCTTGAAAGTTGAAACCGAGGTGTTGAATATGCTTGTTGAATATGAATAATGTTAATCTAATGTTGTTCTGTTATAGTGTTATGAATATGCTTGTGCTATGAATATTTAAGATTGCTGTAAATAATATAACTATTTAAGATTGCTGTGAATTTAACTATTTAAGCCTTTAAGGTTGCTGTCTTGTTGAATAAGGAATAGGAATTAAGGAATTTAGGATTGCTATTGTTTTATACTTTTGCTGTTTTGCTACTCCATAATCCATATTCTTTTAGAATGGCTTCTGCGAATATACCATCAGAAACATCATTTTTAGTATTTTATATTTTTAGTATTTTATTAAGTTTATGACTATTTTAGTATTTTATATTTTTTATTTACGTGAAACCGATTTTACCGGTTCAACCAGCAATTTATCGGTTGAACCAATAAACTAGTGAACCAGTAATTTGACCGGTTCGATCACCGGTTTGGTTCTTACAACTATGGTTTGAGGGAGTAGTCAAATAAGAAAAACTACAAAAAAATTGATCGGTCCAAACGGTTCACCGGTTAGCTGCCGGTTCAACCAATTTTTTGTCAGTCGGTTTTTGAGTATAACCGGACCGGCTTAGTGACCGATTCCCGGTTAATCCGATTGAACTGGCCGGTCCGGATCGGTTTTCAAAACAATGGTTACCTCTCTGAAATCTTAAAGTGTTCCATTTATATTAAGATTTTAGCATGTATATTAAGTAATTATATTAAAATTACACAAGTTTAAGAAAGAATTACATATATTATTTTGATAGAAAAGAATTTCTTCTTTTGTAGATTATAAAATAATTGTCATAAATATAAAGAGATTATTCAAGTGAATGTAAAATAAAAAAATTATATTATGTTAAAATTCTAAAAGATATTAGGTAGCGTTTGCTTTCAGAAACTGAGACTGAGACTGAAAGACTGGATTTAGTATTGCATTTGGTGGCTAGAGATTGGAACTAAAATTTCAATCCCATAACAAAAAATTTTAGTCCTTTCAATACCTCCAAAAAGTGGAGCACAAGAGATGGTAAATTTTGAAGACGGAATTGAAATTTTAATAACATTTCTTCTCAAAAATATTATTATTTAACTTTTCAAATTTCAAATTTACCTTTCAATCTCTATATTTATCTTAAATTATACATAATATTGAGACATAACTCAATCCAATACATTTTATACTAAACACGATATAAAAACTCAATTTAATTTCTATCTATTAATATCTGTCTCTCAATCTTAATCTCTCAGTATCAGTCTTCTTTTTAAAGGCAGCTTTGCAGAATAAAGCGCTTTGAATATTAAAAGATAGTTATTCATAGATGGGTGGAGTATACATACATATTATTATATATATATATACTATATATAATAACAGTTGGGCTACACATCCATATAATTTTTCATCTAAGTCTATTCAAGCTAGCCCAACACAAAAAAACCCAATCCCATTAACTGAGCGTGTATTACACGTGCCCAAATCCCCAAAATATTTAACATTCATTCACGCCTTCATTATGAAACAACGTTCCTTCTTCAATCTCAAAACTGCTATTGGACTTCAAATCTCTCTCAAAATCTCTCAAAGCTCATTTGTGTTCTCTGCGGAAACTGCTTCTACTCAAGAATCACGTCAAGCTTTCGAAAGGAAGAAGAAAAATCAAACAAAATCAAGAACAGAGACTGCAAAAGATATGATAAAAACTTTTATTCATTTAAAATCTCGCATTCTCGCGTTTTTCCTAGTTGGATTTAAGGTTTAGTGGATTGATTTGCTTCGTTTAGTAGATCGAGTTATTCTGATTCTGTTCATTTTGCATAACTAGGGCATACGAATGAAAATGTATTGTTATTTTCTGTGATATATAGTACAGTTCATTGGAGGTGGTGATTTAGATTCACTTGATTGTTAGTGTGTTTAATTGAGTTCTTTTGCATGCAGAAATATTTTTCTTGCTGATTGAATGTTTATCACGTTTTATTCAAAACATGAATGAAGATCGGTTCATTGAAGTTGGTGATTTCCATTCACTTGATTGTTAAGTGTTCAGTTAAGTTCTTTTGCATGAAGAAATGTTTTTTTGTTGAATGAATGTTTATCACATTTTATTCAAACATGAAACGCTTTTGGTTCATTGGAGTTGGTGATTTTCATTCACTTGATTGTTAAGTATTCAGTTGAGTTCTTTTGTATGTAGAAATATTTTTCTTGATGATTGAATGTTTGTCACATTTTATTCAAACGTGAATGGAGTTCAGTTCATTGGAGTTGCTGATTTACATTCACTTGATTAAAATATGCATGCTTGTGCTTGTTGGTGTATTGAGTGAGGTATTGACCAAATTTTTTTGTCCTTACAGCAAAAATGAAAAAGATAATGGTGACAAAAAAGCAGAAACCGCGTTATAACGTAAGCATATATACACATTAAATATATTTATCGCCTTTCATTCAAATAAACTCTATTTTGTATTATAAATATATCATAACATACTGTTTCAAAACCTTGCAGAAAATTCATGATCTCAGATACCAGACAAAGGCAATAGCGAGGGTGTTCAACGCAATGACTCGGCAAAAGAGAGATATTGTCGATGAAATGGGATTCGGTGTGCTGGCACATGTCCCGGAAATGAATGTCTCTCACAAGCTATTGAGAGAATTGATTGCTTGCTATGATGAGTATTATGGATACCTGGACACTCTCTACGGCAGAATACACATAACACATGCCAAAGTAGTAGCTGTGTTGGGCATAATACACTTTCCACTTTTTGCTTATTTCGGTTCACTGGTTCCTTTATTTTCGATTCATTTGGGTACAGAAAATAAAACTGAGCCTTTTTGACTGATTTGTTGCTATTAAAATATTGTAGGGAATCATTTTCCTGAGAAAGTTGAGTACGACAAACTCAATGAGCAAAACAAGCAGATAATCGACATCTTCAAAAGTGCTACACTGGCATCTTTGACAAAGTCTGTCCTTGATATGAGTGTTGAGGGGGAGGAGAACCGTAAGAAGATCGAAAGGACTTTCGTCGCTTTTGTCCAGAAGTGCTTCTTACTGCCGACGACGGTGAGCGCAGCCTCCCCGATCCATAAGCCGCATGCCCTTTGTGTGGACAACATCTGACAATGGTGTTGGGCAACTCATGTCTTGAGCTTCTTAAGGAAGGGGGTTGAAAACAGGAGAGAGGGAAAAAAATAGTCTGTTGATGGCTACGTGTTTGTTTTGATGCTAATATATTCCCATGAATCCAAGTTCCCTCGACTGGATACACCTAACACTCTCGGGCCACCATGGGTGGCCTACTGGACACGAGAGAAGATTCTCAAGCGGATTGCTAAGGAAGCAACTAATACGATGGTAAATTAAACAAAAATTTCTCTTGAAAATTCGGTTTAGATGCTTCTAAAATACTCTGCTAACTAAATAAGCTTGTGTTTTAGGGACTTGTGTACATAGCACAATTAAAGGAGACAAAGACAAAAGAATAGAAGGTGGAAAAGAAAACAATTTTTCTGAAGGGGGAAGAAAAGAGAAAGCAGAAGAAAGAAAACAAAGAAAATTATTGTTCCGGATTCTTCTTCGGAAGAAGATAGTTTTTCTGAATCCAAATCTGAATCTGAATATGAAAAAATACCGCCAACCAAAAGAACAAGACAACAGAGGATGGTGAAAAAAATAAAAGATTGTTCTGACGGATTCGGAAACAACAAGTGAATCTGAAAACCAAAGAAGTACGAAGGATTCGGAAAGCACAAGTGAATCCAAAAACCAGTAAGGTTCGGAAATGATTATTTTTGGTTCATTGCTATGTTTGTTTGATGTTCATTTGGTTTGGTTTTACTTGTATTTGGTTAAAATTGTTCTTATGTATCGCAGAGAAGCAGAAGAAATTAAAAAAATAGCGACAAAAAAAAAAGAAAACAACCACAGAAGGTGGTTAAAAAAGAAAGCAAAAAAAGGAAGCTTGTTCCGACAGATTCGAAGAGCACAAGTGAATCTGAAAATCAGTAAGTTTGGGAATTGATTATTTTCGGTTCATTTATATGTTTGTATGATGTTCATCTGGTTTAGTTTTGCTTTTATTTGGTGAAAATTGTTTGTGTGTGCTTGTTAAGTAAATTACAGCTGTGATATTATTCTCCGGTATAAATTCGATGTATTTGTATGTGTTGCAGAGAAAAAGAAATCGAAAAAACACCGACAATAAAAAGAAAACAACTAGAGAGGGTTGCCAAAATACAAACCAAATCAAGCAAGCTTGTTCTGACAGATTCAGAGAGCAAAACTGAATCTGAAAGTAAGTTTCAGAAATCATATTTTCGGTTAATTGATACTTTTATTTTAGTTTCATTGATACTTATTTTATGTATTTTCAGAAGTGAACAAGTAAAGGCCAGCGCTGCCGAAAGAAGAAGGGACACGTTGTAGCTATTAAAAGAAAAGAGAGCAAAGAGAAAAAATGATAGAGCTCAAAAAATAAATGTTGCTCCAGATGACTTTTACTCGACAGAGCCGCGAAATGATTTATCCGAGACGTAAGATTCGGTTTCGTATATCGAGTTCTTTTTCTTTGTTTGCTAACTTTTCCTAAAACCTCTTGTAATTCCTCTGGATTTACTGAATAATATTTATTTTTTTGCTTAGACTGCCGACTGTAGATATGGGCAGCGAAACTTTACAAACTCAGACGAGCTCCACACTGTCTGTAAATGCACTGGCCAATGCCAGATAAATTCGGTTCTTTTCTTCGTTTAAATTCGGTTCATTGGATTCCAAAAATGAATTTCAGGTGTTTTTATCCTCTGCTTTTAATCTTGGTTGATGATTTTAATTTGGTATCTTTTTTATTAGGAAAAATATCCCGGAAATCCCGGTAAAAGTTTTTAGAAGAAAGAAACTCCATCGAAAACAGAGTTTTCAAACTCCAACTGTGTAAGTTGAAATATTTATGTTGGTCTTTTAGATTTCGGTAATAATTTTTGTTTAATTAATCACACAGAATCTGTGTTTAATTTTCAGTAGCACTACACCTAATCCTGAACTCTAAATCATTACTGTTTGAGGAAAAACTCAGTCTCAACATCTCGATATGTGAGTTTTTTAATGTACAGCTTTCGGTTCCTCGGTACCTATTCTGGTAATTCAATATTAACTTCTTGCTTGTTCATCTTCCGTAGAGCTCCTATTGCTGTGTCTCTTCCCAGTTCTCTTGTGGAAGAGATAATAAAATATCGAGATACCTTCACCAATGTTCCTTCCGAGAGCCAAGCAGAAGAAGCTTCTGTTAATGAGTAAGTTGTAATTAGAATTCTTATTATTAGTTTTAATGGCACAGGATAATAATTCTGGGTCGTTATTGAACTCTTTTATGTTTAATGTAATAGCCCTCCCGAAGAACAACAGCAATCGTGCCAAGAAACTCCGGTGGCAGGGCAATCGGAAGAAGAAGCACAACCTGATTTGTAAGTTTTCTGTTTGTTTAAATCTGGGTAATTTTGGTTCATTACATGGTTTACTTGTGTTTCAGTTGAATCCAGAAATCAATTAGATGTGTTTTTTATTGGACTCTTTTCTGTTTGTTACAGCTGCCTTTCGGAACCCGAAAAGTGATCCGGCGGGGAATCTTCCCCAAGGCAGAAGGAGCCAGAACCTCTGCAGAATGTGTAAGTTTTAATTAATATCCATTTTATTAGCTTTCATGTTATATTCTAATGCTTTTTCATTATTACTTAATGATGAGTTTGGAAAACTCTAAATTAATATCAGTGATGACTAAACATTATTAATATAATTAATTGTAAATTATTAAATTAATTTTGAATTAAAAGATGATCAAAATAATTTTGCAATGCAGGTTTTCTTATTGGGCCGAACAGAAAAGAAGAATTATTACAAGCCCAATACGCTTAAAACCATTCAGCCTTGATGTTAAAATTATTGTAATAATGGTGGCTGAAACAAGTGTTTTATGGGCCAGCAATTGTGATACAAGCCCAATTAAAAGTCTTGGTATGAGACCAAATATGCTTGGTCCGAAATTAAAAGGAAATGGGACACAATATTGTTTTATCCATTCAACCAATGAAATCCATTCCTTTGATTATGTTGCTGCATGCTCCAACGGATATCACTTTTATCCTTTGATGGAATCCAAATTTTATTAATTGGCGTTATTGCAGACCTTGGAAACATGAGAGAGAGTTGGTCTTTAATTTGATGGACATCATTAAGCTACATGCTACCTAAAGCAAAGGGAAGTAATTAACTTTAATTCATCAAATTCATTTGATTGCTTCTCTTTCTACACTCTCTACTCTCTCATCTTTTCTTTCTTTTCTTCGGTCATGTCACAGAAAACTATGGAAGCTAAGTTGAGCTACCAGAAGAAAGAAGGAGCTACATGCATCAAGACCATCGAGCTGATGGCAAGAAAACATAAAAAATGTAATGGCTAAGATCTGCAACCATGAAAGGAAAGATATGGTGATGAGATCTCAGCCTCTCCATACCAAAAATGGATAAGGAAGATTTTGACAAGCAAGGAGAAGATATTTGGAATGACTTGTCTCTGCTTTTGAGTTCACTCATCACAGAAGGTAGCTAGGGTGGCTGTGTGAGGAAGGAAGTAAAAGTGGAGCAGATGAAGCTATCATCATCATGAAGCATCAAGGGCTAGAAATTCATCTTGGAGAGTAAGCCAAGGATGGAGCGCTCGGATTGATGAAGATTGATGACCAAGGAAGGACTAGAGGTAATTGCATGTTGGGTTTTACATGGGTTATCTCTTCTCTCTCTCTGGCCGAACCGGTTCTGTTTCTTGGAGAGGAAGAAGTTGGCTTGGTTTTTGGTTTCAACTGTGGAGGCTTCCCTCTTCTATAAAAAGGGAGAACAACCACGGTTTGATTCAAGGAGAAAGTGTGAGAGTGCAAGGCACAGAGTTCTCAGAGCTACCTGAGCTAACAGATTTCTCTTCTCCTTTAATGTATTCTGTTTTGTAATTTTCTGTTTAATTTTGTCATGTCTTGAGTCTCATGGAAAAAGGCAAACAGTGAAGTTTGTATGAAAAAGCCATAGAGCGGAAAAAGGCAGAGAGTGCAAAATTAAAAGAAAAAGCCATAGATGTCCTTAGAGTTCCTTTGTTCATCTATGTTGTGTTTCATGATTCTGTGAAAATTCCCTTGTAAGTTGGGTTAGCACTTTACAGTCTCTAATCAAGAAGATTATAGTGAAATTTCATCATTGTTGTGATGGAGACTAGATGTAGGCTGCACTGCACTTAGCAGCTGAACCAGGATATATCTGGGTGTAATTTTCTCTCTTCTCTACTCCATTTCTGTTTCTACTGCACAGGAGATAAAACTGAAAAATATCTCGTGCCAAGTGACGAGACAAAAATAAAAGTCTCGTGGCTAGGGACGAGACAAAAATAAAAAAGTCTCCTGAAGTTATTTAAAAGATCAGCAAGTGTTACTGAGCAAAAAGGGGGCTAAGATTCAACCCCCCCTTCTCTTAGCCACTGAAAACCATCACTTAAAACTTTTCAAATTTGGGTAATTTCGGTTCATTACATGGTTTACTTGTAGTTCATTTGAATCCATAAATCAATTAGATATGTTCTTTATTGGACTCTTTTCTGTTTGTTACAACTGCCCTCCAAAAACCAAAAAGCAGGCCGGCGAGGAATCTTTCCCGATGAAGACGGAGCCAGAACCTCCATTGAATGTGTAAGTTTTAATTAATATCATTTTTATTAGCTTTCGTGTTATATGATATTGCTTTTTCATTATTACTTAAAACTTTCCTCTGTCCTATTGCAGTGCTTCTCGTCCTTCTTTATGGGAAGATGATGCACCTTCCTTCAGCCTTGGGATAAGTCTCCCAATATCTCAACCAACTCCCCCGACCTCTCAGCCGACAGTGACACAGCTTGAAATCCTGGCAGAGGCGGTGATAGATGCTGGGGTGGCGGCGGCATTGATTTGCTAAAGAAACCAATGCCGAGCCGAGCTTCACAACCGCTGTAGGTTACAAAACTCCAGAGAAAGAAAAAGAAACCACGGAGGAGCTGAAGGAGAAGTGTTTTCGTTGGATGACACAAGTAAAGGAAACCAACGATACAACCAATGAATATGACGCCGTATTCGTCTTGAACCATGAAGCGCATTGGGAGGTGCTTAGGCATCATTTCTTGTCTCTAATCTCCAGAGAAAATGTAGAATACACAGTAAATTCTTTGCCTATTACGTTAACATTAATAATTTTTCTAAAAACTTTTATATCGTATATCTCATAAATTTTCTTTCTGTAGGTGGTCAATGCCGCGTGTATAATTCTCAACGACAAAGAATCTCGCCGGTTTGAAGAAGAAATTTGCTGTGTGATGACGGATATTCTGGTAAGCCAAATTTTTTATTCCCTAAGTAATTTAGAATTTGGTTCATTTGTGATTTAACTGAGGTTCATTTTGCAGAATTTTATGTTGGAAAACTATGGCGTGAATTACATTGATCCAAATACCAACAAGGCCTACTGGATCGATATCGATCAATATGCGCACTAATGCCGTTTTCTTGACAAAAGAAAACTAGCATTGCATCCATTTGTAAGTAGTGATTTCCAAAACTTCTTTGATAATTCTGTCGTTTGCTATCATTTAGACTGAAATATTCCATCATTTTTTCAAACTTCAGTTGTTTGCGCCGATTTACAACAGAGGACACTGGTGGTTGTGGATTGTCGATGTCAGAAAGATGGCATTCTATGTGCTTGACCCTGTCAACAAAAAGAAAGATGAAATACCTGATTCAAGAATTAAACTGAATAAATTTGTTGTAAGTTATTTACATCATACATATTTTGTTGTAAATTATTCAAACATGAGTAGAATTCGGTTCATTGAAGTTGGTGATTTATATTCACTTGATTGTTTCTTGTTAAGTGTGCCTGATTTTACTTTTTGTATTCTTTTCAGGGATTAATAGTATCCCAGATGAGGGTTTATGCTGGGAAAGAACCCTTGATAGAGGACAGAGAGGGAGTTGAAGCAGAGTATATCAGGCTTAACGGTCAACGAACAAAGAAAAAAAAATCTTTCTTTACTATAGTGCTATTTTTAATGTGTTTTATTATGTATCCTATTAATCATATTTTACTTATTTCTTGCTTGGATATGGTTGCAGGATATACGTCATGATATGGCTGGAAACAATTGATCCTCAAAAGATTAAAACAGGGAAGAGGTATCAATATAAAAAGTGGACACAAGTAAGTAATTTCTAAATTAATGAAATTTGGTTCATTTCTTATGTAAGTTGGGTTCATTTCTTATGTAACTAATTCCTTTCCATTGAATTGTAGGAAGAAATTGATGCCTTCAGGCACGAATATGGTCCAAACATTCTGTTGCATAAAATGAAGAAAATCAGAGACCAAGTGATTCGGGCATCTGAAGCCATAAGACTCCTGAAGCCATCTGCTGCCCTCTCCAGCCCTTTTTGTAAATTCACATATGGGAATAAATTCAAATTCGAACAACTATCTGCATAATGAACCAAACATGTTATTAAAGTGAAACGATTATATAGTACTAAATGAACGGAACATTACCCATTATATAAAATCAAATTCGAACAACTGCCTACATAATAAACCGAGCAATACTACTCTCTTAACGAAACCAATGCAGAATACTAAATGAACCAAATATCGTATATATATAATCAAATTCAAAAGACCTGCATTTAGAATTCAGATATTGCATTACATTCAATTCAATTCAGTTCAATCCAAATCAGAACACCTGCGTCTAGAAATTAGCATTGCATTAAATTCAATTCAATTCAAAATTGAATAATCCAAACCTTGTCCGCTTGATTCGATTCACAAGAATAATCCAAATCGCTCTCATTCAACTGATTTGAAGTTGAATCATTCATTGTTTTGATAGCCTATTGAAATCTGAAAACGAAGAAGATAAATCCACAGATCGAAGAAAAAAATAAAGAAGAATAGGAAGAAGAACGACGAGCAGCAAAGAAGAAAAAAAAAAGAACGATGAGCAGCAGAGCAGATCTAAAAATTGCAATTCAGATCGTTAACGTTGAAGAATGTTTACGTTGAAAAAGAAGTTTTACATAATTATTCTGTTACGTTAATAGGAGGGGGAGGGGCGCCTATAACAACCTGACTTTTTGAAAATTAAATAATGAGTAATTTATGATTTATTATATTTATTGAGAATTTTATTTAAATTTTTTTAAAAGTAATTAAATTAAATTTTATGATACTTTAAATTTAAAATCTATAATTTTTTAAATAATTTTTTATTATAAAAAGATATTTTAAAAAAATAAAAAAATTTTAATTATTATTATTATTATTATTATTATTATTATTATTATTATTATTATTATTATTATTATTATTATTATTATGATAGTTTTTTTTTCTTTTTCTTTTCCTTGCCCTTCATATACATATATGCTATTATATATTCATTATATATATATACATAATAAAGAAAGAAAGACAAGCCACAACATGGCTTATGTATATATGTACATATATATATGAATTGAAATTGAAACTCGGTTGTAAGCGCAATATATATATATATATATAAACAAGACACATAACCAATTTCATTCAATCATCAAAATATCTTTATTTTATATTTGTTCTTTTCATCACCGAACTCATAAGAAAAGAAATAAGGGAAGGGAAGGCCGAAGCTGGCAAGAAAGAAAACCGTAACCCACTAAAATTTTTGGCTTCGATTTATTGAGATCCGTAATCCTAATCGAGAATTTAATCCAATAAAAATATTCGTATTTTTTTTTTTTATATATTGGCGCTATTTTTGATCGGTGAAAATTGACGGTGACGTAACTCCCCTACTTCTTGAGTTCGGCCAATTGGAGTTCTAGGAGTTACATACGATTTCTGACATTTTCATCTTTGTCAGCTCGGTCAGAAAACTTTTCCATAACCTTGAGTATTTTGATTTCATACGGAAGTAGGATTTTAGTAAATTCTCACCAATTAAATTTGTGTTGGATAAGTGAATGGTTGTTGTGATTGATTATTAATGGAATTTGATTGACTTTATATTGAATTTTGTTGATATATTGTTATATGTGATTAAACTTGTGATTTAGTCATGTTTGTGCTGCCTAAACTGTGATAATGAGGCTTATTTGGGGCTGTCATTGTGTTAGTTTTTGAATAAAATGGGTGAGGTTTAATGGCCGAGGAATTAAATTAAAAATTGTAAAAAATCAGTAACCGTAAAATTAAAAAACGGATTAAGATTTAAATGTATATTTTAAAAAGAAAATAAGGAGGGTTTCGGTTCTTGGCGAAGAGAAGAATCAGCCAAGAAGAATTATTTTTAAGGAAATATACTTGTATTTTTATGAAAAGATTGAGTTTAATATTATAATTATATAAGTTTTTCGAAAATTTTGGATAATAAATAAAGTTCAGGGTAAAACGGATATTTTTATAAAAGCTCAGGGTTATTTATATAAATATGAAACAAATTGAAAGTTTAAATATAATTTTATAAAATATTAAAGTCAAAAATAAAATATTAAAAAATTCGTGATTTAGAAAGTAATTAATAAAAGTTTGAAAATAAGATTAAATTAGTGACCGATTTAGCGACTGATTAGTTTTAAAGTAATTTTTATTGGTCACTAAGGTAGCGTTTGGTGGAGAGACAGAGACAGAATACTGAGACTAAAAGACAAAGACTAAGAGACAAAGATTGAAATAAATCTCAGTATTCTGTTTGGTGTAAAGTGGGAGACAGAAATTAAAACAAGAATGAAATTCTAATTTAATTTGTACAAAGGGTAAAATTGGAATTAATTAATTGAAATGCAGGTATTTTAGGTGTAAAATGTTATTAAAATTTCACTCTCCATCTCTAAAAATTTTAATCCCCTGTGTCCCCACTTTTTGGAGGTACTAAAATACTGAAATTTTGGGAATAGAGACAGAAATTTTAGTACCAGTCTTTGAACCAACAAACATGATACTGAGTCTTAGTCTCCCAGTCTCTGTCTCAGTACCTTAAAATAAACGTTATCCAAGGATTAAATTTTTAACCAATATATTGACCACGACTTAGCGACCGAATTAGCGACCAAAATTTTCCACCCTAGTTATTTTATTGGTTGCAAATTCGGTCGCTAAATAAAAAATAGTGATCGGTTTTGCAACCAACTACTTTAAATCAATATTTATATTTGGTTACTAAATTGGTCGATACCTTAACTATTAGCAACCGATTTAGCGACCATTGACTTAGTGACCGAATTAGCGACCAACCATTTTTAGCTTCTTTTTCTATTGGTTGCAAAATCGGTCGCTAAATCAAAAAATAGCGACCGATTTTGTGACCAACAATCCCAAGCATTATTTCCTCAATTCGGTTGCTAATTCGGTCGCTAAATTAAAAACTAGTGACCATTTTACCGACCAACTTTATGTTACTTGTATAACAAACTTATCGGTCGCTATTAGGGACCAACTAGTATTTTTACTCGTAATAACATAAAGGGAATATAAATTTTTTAAAACTACGATCCACTTTGTTCTGACAGTATAGATTATGCATGGCACGAAAAATTTATAAAATCAAACTATTTTTACAAAAAAAAAAGTTATAGGTTGACAAAAGTCTTTGGCTGAGAAGACCAAGGTATCTGTAGATAAAAAATCAAATAATAAGATTTTTAGTTATTATTTTTATATGAAAAAGTTTAATTTTTTATTAATAATTAATTTTAGCATTCGTTATCTAAAATTTAAAATAATTTAACGTGTATACTTTTACATTTAATTAGGTGTTAAGTCTATTGCACAAATAGAAATAATTAATTTTTATACTTGCTATTTAAAAATAATATTTTTTCTCTCTATGTATATAAAAATATAATTAGATATTAGCATAAAAAAATTATACTGATAGTTATAAAATTAACTCAAAATTATTTTTTTAAAACAATTGAATCTTGATTTTAACTTTTAATTATAACATTAGTATTCTCTCCAAATTATATGTAATAAATATTTAAAAGAAAAGAAATGAAAATATATATTAGAAAGTTAAGCGGTGAAAATTTAAAACTAAATAAAAAAACTAAAAAAAATATGTATATAATAATAATAATATTTTTTATATGAATTATATTATTTTGTTAATTTTACTTTTTGTAGAACAGAAATATAGAAAAAATAGAGAATGAGAGAAAAAAGAGAGAAAAATAAAGATGAAGAATGAAAGTGAAGGTGAGAGTTTGTTAATTTTAGAAAAAAAAATTATTTTAATTATAAAAAAATACCAGATGACATATGTTGATTTGTCAAATTATTAATATAAATATAAATTATATATAGAGTAAAAATGGTAGAGAGAAATAGAAAAATGGAGAGAAGTAGATGAGAGAATTTAGGAAGGGAGTTTATTAATTTTGAAAAAAAAAATTTTTCTCAATTTTAATAAGAGAGTGTCATGTGACACATTTGATTATTAAATTAGATAGTAATAAATGATACATAATATAGGTATATTTCAATTTCAATTTTAATATTTTAATTTTAATTTTAATGCAATTAAAGAATGTCATATTGTACATTTTGATTGGAAATTAGTAGTTAGTCATTGATATTTTGATATTGATAATAATATATAAAATAGATAGAGTGGTTGAAGGAAAGAGAGAAATAGAGAAAGGAAGACGGAGGATGAGAGAACTCTTTAATTTTGTAGGGAAAGATTTGATTTCAATTGCAATGAGAGAGTGACATGTGACACATTTTGGTTGTAAAATTAGTAATGAGGGGGAAAGAATTCTTTAATTTTGGAGGAAAAGATTTAATTTCAATTACAATGAGAGAGTGACATGTGGCATATTTTGGTTGTAAAATTAGTAAGGAAAATTCTTTAATTTTGGAGGGAATAATTTGATTCTAATTGCAATGAGAAAGTGACATGTGGCACATTTTGGTTGTAAAATTAGATATATATAATAGATTTCCTTGTTCACTAAAATCGGTCGCTGAATATAATTTTAGCGACCGAATTAGCGACCGATTTTTTCCTAGTCCTAGAAATCCTATATCGGTATCTAAATCAGTCGCTATTAGCAACCATTTTTTTTGGTCGCTATTCTGGTAATTTCTTGTAGTTAGTCGCCAACAAAATTTTACAAGAAGAATTCATAAGTAAAAGAAGGAGAGCTACCTAGCTCGGATCGGAGTTGACTGGGATTTCCTAAGAATTTTTTGGTGTCCAAGTAAGGAACCCGACCCCAACACTCTTGAAATAAACTAACTACATTCTTCTCGAGTTCATCTAAATCATCTATATTATACTTGACTATTACTGGTTTCTCTTTCCAACACAACGGAAAACTAAGTTCACCGTTCTCGTCAAGGAAGAAAGGTCAGGCATCCTCAATAGCTCGGATTTTGAAAAAGTAGTTTTTAAAATCGTGGAAGGACTCATCAAATATGGAGAAAATCTTCCTACCCTGAATAGCACGAAAGGAGAGCCAAGCTAACTTTTTGGAACCAACAGGTTTGGTTAGAACAAAGAGGTAAAAGAAAACTTTTAGAAAAGGTCAAACATCAAGATCCCGACAAAGATGTTGGTATATTTTCATAAAAGCCCACGACTTATGGTGATGTTGGGAAGGAGCGACATTGCACCAGAGAGGATATTGATTTCAAAGTCAGAAAAAGGAAGCCTAACTTCTAGTTTAGTAAAAAAACAATCATAGATATAAAAGAAAGGGCGTTCCGACCTATCTAGTAAGGAAAACACACCCTCTCATCGGGGCCAGCTACCACTATCTCATAGTTTCGCTCATCTTTCCGGTTTTCACACAACCTATGGTGCCTACGGAAGGTTTCGACATACTCTCTATTAATAACGGAAACAGGAGTAAGAATAGTAATATCTACCCAGGTTAAGTGAGAGGGAACAGTAATATATACTTACAAATATAACAAACAGGAAAATCGTCAT
Organism: Arachis ipaensis; assembly: GCF_059453495.1. NCBI lineage: Eukaryota > Viridiplantae > Streptophyta > Magnoliopsida > Fabales > Fabaceae > Arachis > Arachis ipaensis. The sequence continues at coordinate 16,313,425 of NC_142439.1, read as the reverse complement.
AAAAGAAGTCGGACACAAAGAAGTTGGATTTTCTCATCAACAGAATGAAAACTACTATTTCAAAAATAGTCTCTCAACAAAAAATATCCAAGATATAGAAACAGCGTTGCTTTCGAATAAGCAAACACGACACCATTTGGGGGGCAATACAACCAAAGTCTATAGTAACAATCTCAAACAGCAAACAGTTTCAAAAACATTTTCAAGAACAAACAAGCAGTGACAGTTAAAGGAAATGCAAAACCCCATCACCAATATTTTCAATTATCATATTATCCAAAAGAAGATACAAGAACCCAGAACAATCGAACAGCAAGAAGACTCGAACGTTCCTCTTCGAAGCGCAAAGAAATCTTTAAAAGATTCAAGATAGAGAAATCTTGAAACTAGGAAACGGTTATGAAGCAAGAACAAAGGAAAAAGAATAAAGGAGTTTTTCGATGAAAGAAACGATGAAATACAAAGCGTTTCAGAAACGAAAAAGAAAAGAAGAGGGAAGAAGTGAGGCTTTTATAAGAGACAAGGGGCAAAAAAGACATTTTGCACCCCTGTTTAAAGCCACACACGGATTCCCAGAAAACTGCCGCGTAACGTTCAATGAGAGAGAGCGAGAGAACATGTGAGGGGGAGGGGGGGAACACCGAGCGAGGTAGAACTAGGCTGTTTCAATGGGGTACAAAAGATCCTAGGGTTTGGAATCGGGAAGAATATTATCGTTTGGAAAAAGAATCTTTCTCCATTTTTGTTGATAATTTACCGGAAGATATCTCAAATAAGGAATTGTACCAGTTGTTTGATTGGACAGGCAGAATCATTGACATATATCTCTCACGGAAACGTAAGCAGGATTTGGTTTATCTTTTTGCTTTTGTACGATACACGACGAAAGGGGCCGCTCTGAAGGCGATCACGGAGATGGATCGCATGAGGTTACGAGGGAAGTTATTGTCTGTTAGTGAAGCAAAATTTAGACGACACTTACAAGAGCGGAAACGACGGGTGCATGTGGAGCAAAGAGAGTTGCACGGTAGTGGAAACGAGGGAGAGCCCAAGGTAGCTGCCAGTGGAAAGGAAAGGGATCCTGCACAAGAGAGTGAGGTGGACAAAGATGGTGCGCAAGCAGCTGACCACAGTAGGAGGAAGAGGGTCGAAGTTGCAGTAGCACAGGCGAACATAGATTGGTTAGTGAGGAGCATAGTAGGTAGCACGGTAAAACCGTTTGAGATCCAATCGTTGAAAAGGTCTCTTTGCAAACTTGTGCCCCAGGTTGTGGAAGTTAGAGAGATAAGTGCTTGTAAAGCCCTAGTGACATTTGACACAGTGAAACATGCAGACGATACTTTTACATTCAAACTGGATAGGCTGCTAAATTTTTTTCACAGGGTTCGGAGATGGGATGAAGCCGATCGCTGTGAGACTCGGAGAGTTTGGTTGGAATGCTACGGAGTGCCGATGCATGTCTGGTCAATAGAAACTTTTAAAAGCATAGGAGGAATATGGGGGGAAGTTATTAAATGCGATGTACACACGGAAGCATGTTCATCTTTTAGAAGTGAACGGATTCAAGTTGACACTGGTGTCTTTGACGTTATTCGAGAATGGATACACGTCTCTATTGGTAATACTGGTTGGGATATTTTTGTGAAGGAACTGGGATGTGAATTATGTGGTACAGAAAATATGATCCAGAACCAAGTAGAATGTTCAGTGAGTCGCAGTTTATGTTCTGAGGACAGTAGCCTGAGAGCTGGGGCGGTGCCATGGGATCCGGCGGCTGACATATTGGTTTCAAACACGAGATCGGTAGACAGGGACGAGGATAGGATGGTCATTCCAGAGGTCTTATTTAATGATTTAAATTGTATTTATTCAAATTTGAATAATACCGCTAATATCATGGATTCGATTAGATACTATCAGAGTAATGGAAAGGAGGATTTGGTGGGATATGATTTGAATGAAGCGGAGGGGTCAGAGAGGACAGCTATGCAGGAATTAACCAGGTGTGGAGATGAGGTTATTCATGCTGTTATAAGGAAAGAGGGCTTTACTCATATGGGCTGCCCTATGTATGACCGAAATAGGGATTGCTATGAGGGTAAGGGGGAGTTGGGCTTGGAGTTGAGTGGCCCACCTCATAATGGATTGGATGGGGTGCTCAAGGTTGATGGATTGCAGCATGATGGGGAAGGGGCTGATACAGACTGGGGTTTGGGCCCGGGGAAGGACGGCCTATTCAACGAAGAGGGTTTGGGTGAGTTGGATGATAATGCGGGTCGGGTTGATGGGTCGCGGGTCAGCAGGAAACGTTGGAAGGTTAGAGTGCGGGACGCAGGGAGGCGACTGAGCGCTATGCGGGGTGACCTTGAGGATGCCGACGAGGACTATGTCATGAAGGAGAGGGAAAAGCAAACCAGACAGGGTCCAGGGCGTGCTGGTAAGTGCGGGTCCATGGCTGTTCAGGCGGCCGACGCAATAGGAGCCGATCAGGATGGGGACGGCAATCCGGGAGCGCTGCGGGCGGTGGTGAGAACAACAGGATTGAAGGAGACGACTGAGGATAGGGGGAGAACGCCTGCTTCCGGAACTGGCTCGGGGACTCCGACACAGGGATCTGGGAGTCCGACGGCTGGGATAAGGGACGTGAGACTTAATACAAAGCTGCGCGATGGGGCTGATGGACACAGTGGAGTGGGGGAGAGTGCCGGGGTTGAGCATCAGGAAGAGCAACAGGAGGAGACAGTTGATGGCAGAAACCTGGAACAACAGCAAGTACAGGAAAACCAGGAAACGTGGGCTTTGGCGGTGGAATCGGGTGCTGTGTTATATGATGAAGAGGTGGATATTATGGCAATTTTACAGGCACAGAATGAAGAATTAGCGGTGAAGATAAAGCTGGCGAAATAGAAAGAGAAGGTCAGACGAAGTCGGCCTAAGAATCACACTAAGGTGAGTAAAAATGTTTTTAAATGAAGTTTGGTTGTTGGAATATTAGGGGGTTGAGGGGGGGACGGAAAGTTCAGTATGGTTAAATCTTTGAGGAACAATTATAAGCTAAACATGCTAGGATTGATTGAAACTAAGAGGCATGAGATTTCTAAGTTTGATGTTGCAAGAATTTGGGGATGCAGTAATGTGGGTTGGGAGTATGTAGAGTCTATGGGAGCTTCTGGGGGTTTACTGCTAGTTTGGGATGATGACATGTTTAAGTCCAACAACTGTTTTAAGGGGGAGAGGTGGCTGTGTGTTGAAGGAGTGTTGACACAAAATAATTTTCATTGTGCACTCTGTTTGGTGTATGGGGCGCACGGAAGGGAGGAGAAGCGGGTGGTGTGGGAGGAGTTGAGTTATATTGTGGGTTTGTGTCAGGTTCCTATTTGCTTTTTGGGAGATTTTAATGAGATACTACATGTCGAAGAACGCAAAGGGGCTAGTAGTTTACCGGGCTCAGCGGAAGATTTTAAGGATTGGGTTCAGGATATGCAGTTGATGGACTTATCTCTCAATGATAGGAAGTTCACGTGGTTCAGAGGTCGTTCATGTAGTAGGATTGATAGGGTCTTGGTTAATGTAGAGTGGATGGATGAATTCCCAGAAATTCGTTTGAGAGGTGGCCCAAGAGGGCTATCAGATCACTGTCCGCTGATTGTGGAAGGTAACAGACTAGGTGGTGGCCCACGTCCTTTCAGAACCATGGATTCCTGGTTTACGCATGAGGATTTTCTAAGGATGGTTAAAAATGAATGGAGGAACCTGGGAGACGCGCAGTTCACTAGTAAGCTAAAGTCTTTGACAGGTCCTTTGCGAAATTGGCACAAGGAAAATTTTGGGAACTTGGATAAAAGACTGAAGATGTTTGAGGAGGAGATTCAGAAGCTAGATACGATGGTTAGCGAAGGCGCGTATGATGGTACAACGGAGGCTAGAAGGAAGGCGTTAGTGAGCTTTTGTGAGAAATGGTATGTCAGGAAGGAGGTCCACTGGAAGCAGATGTCACGGTCTCAGCATGCCCAAAACATGGATAAGAATACTAGATACTTTCACAACATAGCATCGGCTAGAAGGCGGAATAACAGGATTGATGCGTTGATGATTCATGGTCGGTTAGTGAGGAATCAGGCAAGGATAAAAGTGGCGATTAGAGGGTTCTACAAGGAGCTGTATCGGCAGGAGTATGCTCCGAGGATTGGATTTAGGGATGGGTTGGTGAGACAGATTGATGGAGTTGAAGCTGCAACCCTGGAGACTATGCCGTCGGTGGAGGAAATCAGGGAGACAGTTTGGGACTGTGAATCCTCAAAAGCCCCAGGTAGTGATGGATACAATATGAACTTCATCAAAAAATGTTGGGAGGATATTGGACAGGAATTCATTGGAGCAGTGATGGGGTTCTTTCAGACTGATAGGCTACCATCGGATGCAAATGTCACGTGGGTGATGCTAGCTCCGAAGCTCGTGGGTGCTAAAGAGATCAAGGATTTCAGGCCGATTAGTATGGTGGGTTGTGTGTATAAGGTGATATCCAAGGTATTGGTGCGAAGAATGAGAACAGTCATGCCGGGGTTGGTAGGGGAGACACAGAGTGCGTTTGTCCAAGGTAGGAAAATACACGATGGTGCACTCATTGCTTGTGAGACTGTTCAATGGCTTAAAAAAAGTCGTAAGAAGGCGGCAATCATTAAGCTTGACTTCCAGAAAGCTTATGATAGAGTCATATGGAGTTTTTTAGATATAATTCTGCAGAAGATGGGGTTCGGACAAAGGTGGAGGAATTGGGTGAAAGAGTGTCTGAGTACGGCATCTATGTCTGTTCTGGTTAATGGATCTCCAACCAGGCCGTTCAAAATGGAGAGGGGGTTGAGACAAGGTGACCCACTCTCTCCTCTGCTGTTTGTGCTTGTGGTCGATGTGTTGCATAGGATGTTGGGGGAGGCCGTGAGGAATGGGCGCATTACTCCGTTACTAGTAGGGAGAGATCATGTTGAGCTGTCGCATCTCCAATTTGCGGATGATACGATCTTGTTTTGCCCTACGGAGACAGAAACAATTGTGAACTATAAGAGGCTGTTGCGTTGTTTTGAGTTGATGTCTGGGTTGAGCATCAATTTTGATAAGTCAAATTTGATCCCGATTAACTGTGAACAGGAATGGGTGGAGCAGGTGTGTGGCCTTCTGGGGTGTAAGCAAGCTGGTTTGCCGGTTCGGTACCTTGGGATTTCTCTAGGAGCGAATCCGAGACTAGTGAAGACTTGGAAGCCAATCATAGATAAGGTGGAAGAGAAACTCAGCTTATGGAAAGCGAAGGTTCTGAACAAAGCAGGCAAGCTAGTCCTCATCAAATCGGTGTTGAATAGCTTACCGATCTATTACCTTAGTCTATACAAGATGCCAAAAGCGGTTGCTGACAAGTTGATTACACTGCAGAGGAGATTTATGTGGTGTAGGGATGATGGTAGCTATGGGATGCCTTTAGTAAAGTGGGAAGTGGTTCAGGCTCCAAAGAAGGTTGGAGGCTTGGGGGTCGGAGATGCAGTGCTTCGAAACACAGCACTGTTGTTTAAGTGGTGGTGGAGGTTCTCAAAGGAGGACTGCCCGCTATGGAAGAAGGTGGTCTGTTCCTGTAATAATCTAAACCCAAACATTATGCTAGCGAGTCAGACCTTACCAGTGAAGGGTGGTCCGTGGAAAGACATCTGTCAGTTGAGTATACCAAACCAACAGGTTAAAGAAAAACTTCTTCATGGCCTGGCGATGGAAGTAGGGAATGGCAGCCGAACTCTGTTTTGGTGGGACAACTGGGTACAAGGTGGCCCTCTAAAAGTAATTTTTCCAAGGCTCTTCTCTATTTCAAACCAACAAGGATCTGTGATAGGGGACTGTGGGTTCTGGGATGGGTTAGAATGGATATGGAACTTTCAGTGGAGGAGAGAGTTGTTCCAGTGGGAGTTGGATTTGGTTCACCAACTTCATGAGAGGCTAAGACTGGTGAATCTTTCAGCCAGTAGAGAGGATAATATTGTCTGAAAATTTGATAAACAGGGTATTTTTTCTACTAACTCTTTTGTGCAGGTGCTGCAATCGGAGACTCTTTCGGAAGAAATTACGAGTTACAGCTTCACTAGTTCAATTTGGAGAGGATTGGTACCCCCCAGGATTGAGCTCTTTGGTTGGTTTGTTCTAATTGACAGAGTGAATACTAAAGAGCGGTTGAGCAGACTAGGTGTTATTCGCCAGCATGACAACCTTTGTGTTTTGTGTGAAAAGGAGGTTGAATCTGTACACCATTTGTTTCTGTTATGTGATTTTACGTGGCAGGTGTGGTGCGCTTGGTTGAGATATTTAGGTAAACCGTGGGTCGTCTCAGGAACCATGAGGGGGCAGTTCGAGAGTTGGACTGGCTTTTACAAGAAGAGGGAGGATCAGAAGGTGCTGCTGACTGGATTCTTTGCAGTAATCTGGAATATTTGGTTGGAAAGGAATGCCAGAGTTTTTAACAACAGGAAAGCAAGTGTTGAGGACATTCAAGGAAAGACGTTTTTGAGCTTCAAGGAGTGGGCAGGTGCTAACCCTCTTGGTTGTTGATGGCAATGCCGGAGATGACAAGGGTTGTTCCTTTTGTTTCCTTTTGTTATATGTTGCTCCATTGAACTGTGTTGAGCTTTCTTTGTTTCAAAAAAAAAAACGTTCGCCATATCATCAAAGTGGCAATGTTTCAAAATTTGAAACACGTCGAGTACCCAACCTTATGAAGGCGGCATACCTGAAGTAGGGAACAGGAATCATAAATGCTTGAACCCAACCTCATGAAAGCTCAGACTCAAGCAGGGACACTGTTAATACTCTGTCTCAAAATACAGCCAGGCCCAACAAGGATAAAGGCCCATTATGGGTGACCTCCTCCACTTACCCAACCTCCTAAGAGGTCATACACAATAAGAAGGTCCAGTTTTACTTATCTAAATAAGTAATTGCTTTTCCGAATCTCTCCTACTATTTCTATTTCTCCTAAAAGATAGATCCCAACAAACTCCCAAGATAAATGGAACGACTATCCACCAATAAAATTAGAACTACTCAAAAAATGTGGTTATCTATTCTATTATAAATATACTGATACTTTTTAGGTATATTCACGTCCCAATCTACTAAAAACCTGCCTAAAACCCTTATTAACTTAAGCATCGGAGTCTCTTGCACAGTACCACCCCACCTCTTTATGAGAAACTCGGATGACGGTACCTCGGCGCCTGCACAAGTTGGACGCTACCTCAGAAGAAGTCTGGACGTCATGTTCAGACCCAAATCACCATTTCAGGTAACCCTCGTAACAATTATTATAAGATTAATGCTATGATGAGATGGCTAGTAATATTTAGGGTTAAGTACTGAAATCGTCCCTAACGTCTTGGGTCAAAATCAAAATCGTCCCCGACCTTTTTCCGTTATTAAAATCATCCTCAACGTTCAAAAACGCTTTAAAAAAATCATCCTTTTTACCAATTTTATTTTTTTATTACCAAACTACCCCCTCATTAAAAAAATTATAAAATAAAATAAATATAATTATAAAATAAAATAAATATAAATTAAATTAAAAAAAGGGAAAGAGGGAAAGAAATGGATACAGAGAGAAACAGGGGGAGAGAAAGAAGAGGGTGGGGCGCGAGAAGGGGGGTGGGGGGAGGGGGAGGGAAGGGAAGCCGGGGGACGGCGGCTGCCAGGCACGGCGCCTCCTCCGCCTCGGCCTTGGCTCGCATCTTCTTCTCCCGCTCCTGCTCGCGACTCCAACAGCGGCGGCAAGGACGGGTTCGACGGCCAGATCTGGCGAAGCTGGCGGCAAGGATGCGACGGTGGCAGTGCGGCTTCTCTGCAGCGACGGTGGCCACCCCTCTGCCTCGACCTTGGCTCGCATCTTCTTCTCCTGCTCCTACTCGCGACTCCAACGGCGGCGGCAAGGACGGGTTCGACGGCCAGATCCGGCGAAGCTGGCGGCAAGGATGCGAAGGTGGCAGTGCGGCTTCTCTGCAGCGACGGTGGCCACTCCTGCGCCTGACGCGATGGCGTCTACGGACGGCGACCAAGCCGCCTGTGATCTGCCACTGTTCTTCTTCTTCTGCCACTGTTCTTTTTGTTGTAGAATTTCTAAATTTTTTGTGAATTGTTGCTGAGTTTTGATTATTGCTAAATTTTGCTGAGTTTTGATTATTGTTGTTGCTGAATTTGTTGATTATTGTTGCTGAGTTTTGATTATTCTAATTTTTTGAGTTATGATTTTTTAAGTTATGATTTTCTGAGGTGGGGGTGGTGGTGGGTTTTGGGGGAAGGGGTTACGGGAGTGGGGTGAGGGGGTTACGGGATAGTGAGAGGAGTGGGCTAAAGGGAGTGGGCTGAGGGGTGGAGGGAGTGAAGGGAGTCGGGAGTAGGGTGATTGGTGAGGGATGTTACGGGAGGGGGGAGGGGGGAGGGTTGAGGGGTGGGGGGTCGGGAAGGTGAGTGAGAGGGAGTTACTGGAGGGGGGAGGGGTGAAGGTTGAGGGGTAGGGAGGTGAGGGAGTGAGCAGAGGGGGGAGGCGGGAGTGAGTGAGGGAGGGCGGAGGGCGGAGGGGGAAGGTTGAGGGGTGGGAGGAGAGGGGGTGTTTTGGGGGAGGGGGAGTTGTTTTAATTTTTTAATATTATTTTTAATTATTTTTATTAATAATGAAGGGTAATATGGGAAAAAAATAAAATTGAAGTGAAAAAGGACGATTTTATAACGTTTTGTAACGTTGAGGATGATTTTAATAACAAAAAAAGGTCGGGGACGATTTTGATTTTTACCTCAGACCTTAGGGACGATTTCAGTACTTAACCCTAATATTTATAATGTGTTCGTTATTAGAATTAAATCTGTTTTTTATTATTTGATAATATTTTTAACTTAAAAATAAAAAATAAAAAATATTATTAAATTAAAAAAAAAGTGTCAAAAAGTAAAAACTGTTATCTTAATTTTAATTATACTTTTTAAACACTGCTAAAATTATATAAGTATCGTAAAATAATTCTCTTATTATATATTAGGTAATTATTCAGATCCTCTAATCATCCTAATATTATTATATAACACAATTGACTTGTGGTTTTTTTTTTTTTTTTTTTTTGTCTTTTAAATAACATCATTGCATAAAAATTGCCCATCTATAATCTTGGAATCCCAAGCCACATGAAGTTGGATTAATTTCAGACAAATAAAAAGAAAGACAAGGCGTTGGGAATTTTCTTTTTTTTTTTTTAATAAAAAAAGCTAACCCAGCAGCAACAAGTTAAACAAAATTAAGTGTGGAAAACGTGCAAGTGGTAGCTATATATTATATTAGCACCATTAAATTTCATGTATGAATGAATGACGCACATACTCAACTAACGTGATATGGCCATATATATAAATAGGGATGGCTCATAATAATAAGTGTTTTTTTCCTTCGCATTTTGTTGGCATATAATAACAATATTGGTCCATGTGGTTTGCTGAAAGAGTAAATTAGAGACCCATATAACCCAGTGTTCCATTCCCGTTATACTATCCAAAATCCAAATCAACATATATGTACAGAAGCACCGTTGTGGATATCCTACTCTCCAATCCCACTAGGAACCAACAAAGATCTAACCAACAACAAAATAATTGCATTCTATACTAATTAATTATTATTAATTAGTGATTATTTAAATTTTATTTTTAAAAGATATAAAATTATTAATTATTAATTATGTTTTTATTTTAATTCACATTTTATCATTTATTACACAAATTTTAATTTTTATTTCTAAAAAAATTTCGAAACTCAAAGAAAAAAAAACCAAAATATAAGATAAAAAATCATCCAAATTTTAAGAAAAAAAAACATACAAAATATAAGAAAAAGAATCATTTAAAATTAATAAAAAGAATCATCCAAAATTTTAAAAAATAAAACATAAAAAACTAGTTAAAAGAATCATTCAAAAACCAAATAGGAGGAGGAAAAAAAGAGCCGCAGGATAGCCGGTGACGACGTTTTGGGCGGCGTTGTGTGTACGGTGGGGACTCGCGGTGGCGCATTGCGAGGAGGAAGCCACGGAGGCCGCGCATCGTGAGTGGAGGAATCGCCATGGATCGGAGTAGCTGATCGCGCGTCGCAAATGAGGGACGGACAGTGGCTGCGTCGCGACAAATGGAGAGCCGTGGGGTGCTGATTCTGCACTGTCTGGCACGACGGATGGAGGTTGCGATGGTGTTCAGCGGTGCAGATGCGTCGAAATTATGATCCCGCGGCGGTAGAGGCGGCTATGTCCAACGAAGAAGGATGGCAGCAGGGTGTGAGGAAGAGGCCGCGCGACGCAACGAAAGATGCGGCAGTGGTTGGTGGGTGGCAGCGCCAAAAACTGCGTGGAGACAGCGGGTTTATGGAAGGAGAGATTTGATTATTTACAAGTGAATAAAAAGAGATTAGGTTTTTTATGAATTGTTTTTATTGTGTGCTATAAATGCGATTATGATAAATATAGATTGAATCTTTTTTGAATTTTGAATTCTGATTTTTAAATTTTTATTTATTTATAAAATTTAAATTATAATAAAATTGACTTATGTTAACTTGTAAAGGAATTGTTTTTCTATATTTTTTAAATAATAATAATAATAATAATAATAATAATAATAATAATAATAGAAATAAATAATTGAGTTTGTTTCTGAAAAATAGGATGTGGGATGAGAATGACATGCTCTAGAAAATTCAGTTGAGAGGGTCCAGGAATAAGAATATATAATAATTTGGGGGAAGATGAGACATAAGGGGCTTAATTTAATTTGGCTGGTTTCATTGATAATTGGATAAAGGTCCCAATTCATCGATAATTAACTGCTCATTCTCTTATTCATTTAGTAGTGTAGTCTCGGACATGAATAGGCATCCTCTCATCTTATGATATAAAGAAAGAAGCTAAGGCATTTAGTAGCCATTATTTATTGGTGAACTTAGTGTAGTGTGTGACATAGACATTACATAGTGCTCATTAATCATTATTGCTCAACATCAAAACCTCCCTAACTTCATTTCATCCGGACCTTGCCTCCCCCTATTACATTCAACCTAATTCGGTTAATTAAATATCTAATCCTCTTGATTATTACACTATCAAAAATTTCTTAGAGGTTTTAGATTGTTCAGAAGATAAAATTATGATTATCTATCTTTCATAGTCGTGAAACACAGATTTATAAAATCAGAATATGAAGTTGCGACGAATTTTTTTACTCTGAGTTAGCATCTTCATAAGTAGGATGCACGTATCAAAAAATTTCGACATTTAAGTCAGTAATAATTTAAGAGATATAAAGTTAGAGGTATATAGTAGTATATTTTAGACATGTATTAATTAAATCCTTTATTTATAGTATTTAGAGGATAAACTTAAAAAGAATTCGAATAAATCTGTGTAGGTTTTGCAAGTGCAGACTTTGACGAATGATATTCTTAGCTACAAGTTTATAAATGGATTTTGGAAAGGGCTAGTGTCCCCTCGAGTTGAGTTGTTTATTTAGTTTGTATTTGTAGGTCGAGTTAATACAAATGATCGCTTGAGCATATTAGACATCATTGATATGTGTAACAAGAAAATTGAATCTATACAACATTTGTTTTTTATATGTGAATATGCTTGGCAGGTGTGGTGCGTATGAATTACGCATGTGGGTCGTGTTTGGAACATCTCAGATTTCATAAAAGAACATTTTGAGAGTTGAAAGACGATGCTTTTGAAAAAAGACGTGCGAAAAACATGGTTAGTGAAATTCTTCTTATTAGTTATATAGAATATCTAGTTATATAAAAATGAATTCATTTTTCAGAACAAAATAATAGAGGTGGTAGATTGTGTTGCTAAATCGTTTTGTTATTCTAAAAAATAGTGCAAAAATTAACTTATGTTGTTGATGGCTATATCAAAGATAATATAAAAATTGCAAAAATTTTATCTTTTTGTCTTTTATTTGCTCTACTGAGTATGTTAACGTTTATAGTTTTAGGGGGCATCTAGAAGACTAGAAGCTGAATAACAATAATAATAATAATAATATATTTATGCATTATTATTATCATATAAAAAAAGGTAGAAATTCCGATCCTTGGACAAAGACAGGCATTGATGAAAAAGGGAAAAAGCAATTGAAAGAGTGATCAAAGCGCAACAACAGCAACATTTCTCATATATATATTATCATATACAAAATGTTTCACTTTCTTTTCGTTTCATTCTTTTGATGTTATTATTATATTAAGGAATCATTCACCTCACTTTTGCTACACAATAATGCTAAACTACAAAACAGCGTAATGTTAACAGCACCAAAAAGTAAAATTAAAGAGGTAATCTCACAATCACCAGAAATTAAAATGGCGACGGTTTTGAAAATTAATGGTAATGAATTAATTAGCCTCAAATTATAAAATAGGGTTATGGGTGTTAAAATTCAATAAATTAAAAGAAAATATTAACTAAATAAACTTTAAAAAAATAAATTAATTAAACAATAGGCTTCATTTATGTATATTCATGTGGTTTGGTAAGACAAGGGGCACAAGGGGGCCAACATATCTTTTAATTATCTTTCAAGGACTTTGATTGCCTAAACGACATTTATACACATATTAATAATTTTTAATATTTGTATTTGAATTTTTATTATTTTTTAAATAGTTTGGAGGCATGGAGAAACCATATATGAATGGCCAACTTTATGAGTTATTTAATTAGGAAAAACCAGGCTGGAAAGGTAGCATGGACGGCCATTTGAGGTGGAAAATTGTTTTTGTAACACATACATTATGCCTTTGACATATACATTCTTACTCTATACTAATCTTTATGCATAATTTACCTTATATTAATTAGTAAACTTTCGGATTAATGAATAAATTTTTTGGTAGGGTGCGGTGCTTTTCGTAGTCTTTGCCTTTCTATATATTATTAGTACAACACCTTTTTTTATTATCTTTTGATTGTTGTTTGAAAAGGGTTTTGGATGACTTTCAAGTAAACTGTATACATATGGACAATTGCTGTATTGTTTGAATAAAGGAAACATAGTATTTGTACATAATTAAGAGTAATAATTGACGTATTGTTTGTTGTTTGAATCGATATTAATACGAATATGTGTGTGGACATACATGCATACAGTTGACATCCATAAAGTGTTCCATTGTTATTGTTCTCATTTTTCGAAAAAAATTACCAAAAGTACTTGTGAAATTTACGAACGTTGTCAAACGTACTTATAAACTAAGAAAATTAATGTTATATCCATATAATATGGGTTTAGTATGACAAAAATATTCAAATTCTAATTTTTATTGATTTTTTAATAAAATTTCCAAGCTACCTCCACCTTCAACTTCAACTCCACCGCCACAAATCCTCATTTTCTATTCAGCTCCATCGACCTTTTCCGAGCCTTCCCCATCGCACTCAAATCCTTCCTTCCCCGTCATACTCAAATCCCTCCTTTTTATGACCTTCCCATCGCGCTCACAGCCTTCATTTTCTACTCCCGTTCTATTGTCTCCAGCATGCTCTTCTTCGACCATCTCGGAGACCTCTAACTCGCCGTAGAGCATCACCCACCCTCTCACGCAAGCCTCCCTCATCAATGGCACCCTCCTCTGCCTCGGCGTTGCCGATGTCGCCGCTACTTCCGTCACCTCCAACCTCTTCATCCTTCTCTTTGGTCCCGGTGACAAAGCGAAAGCAATCGGAGGTCTCCTTGATGGCAACATCAGCATCAGACCGAACAGAGCTCCAGGACGCAGTTGAAGAGGTGAGGCAGGCGATGGAGCTTCTTTCCAGCGGCAGCTATGGTGTCGACACCAAATTAAATATAGTAGGAGCTTTGGATAGTAATGCAACAGAAGATTGCAGCGTCAAGATTAACAACAGAATCAACCAATACCGATAAAGAATTAGAGAAAAAAAACCATAAAGGAACAATTTTTAATCGTTTCAGTTATTTTTTTTTTATTTGGGGAGCTTTTTTATGTGAAATGATGCGGTGAATAAAATGAAAAAAAAGTGTACCATACTGAATTTTTCTGCCAGGAATCGGTCGAGGTCCTCCACCACCGTCACCACCATTGATTTTTGGCATGGTCTGTTGAGGTTGAGGGTGGAGGTAGTTTGAAAATTTTATTAAAAAAAATAGAGTTTAGATACTTTTGTCATAAAGAACCCATTTTCTATGAGTATAATGTTAATTTTCTTAATTTATAAATATTTTTGTCAGCGTTTATAAGGGGCGAGTGGAGGCCTCGGTCCCCCAACTTTTTAAAAAAAAAGATTAATAGTAATAAGTTATTAAGTATAATTTAATTTTTTTAAAAATTTATTTAGTATTTAGTCTAATATAAATAAAATTTTAGTCTAACCTAAATATTACTGATTTTTAATATCTAAAAAAGTAAGTAGCAATATTAAAAAAATCTGAAAAGATATTATTACTAATATTTTTTAATTAAATAAAATTTTTTAAATTTCATAAAGTGAATTTTTTTTTCTTCTTGTGAGCATCCTTCTTGATTCATTTGGTATTAATTCTCTCTGTTTTAACTATTACAACTGAGAGATCTTTTTTAGCGATGAATATTGTGAAGAATAACTCATAAACAAAATGAAAGGTTAATTTCTTGTTAATTGTCTTTTAATTATATTGAAAAGAAAATTGCTGAAAAATTTGACACAGATTCTATTATCGATAAATTTTATGATACGAAAAATCGACCACTTCGTTAATAAAAAGTACATAATATTATATATATTATTGGCCCCTCAAGAGTAATATTTCTAGATCCGTCCCTGGGGAACAATAAAAAAAAGTTAATCATCATTAATTAATTAATATGAGTTTTGATCCAAATTATTATTTTTATGATAGTAAATTTAGTATTCTACCAGAAAATTGTATGTTTTGTAATTTTACGAATATCTGATGTAGTGCAAAAATCGCTAATGCTAATTTTCTGTATTAATTTTTTTTTTTTTTTTGTAAAAAACAGTCTCAATAAAGTAACTTTTTTTAAGATACAAATTGTCCGGAGAGATTTATTTAAGATTAAAGTAACTTTTTTTTATTTTATTAAAAATTTAAAAAATATCTATAAATTTTATTTTATTTTAATTTTGTTTTAAAAATTTTAATTTGTATCAAATATATTGTTAATGGCTAATTTTTTAAAAAATTTATGACTAATTAACAACAATTTTATAAAAATAATTTTTAACATAAGTAAGTCAGTCTTAGTTATCAAATATTATTGTTGAATTAGTCCTAAAATTTTTAAAATTTTAACTTTTAAGAATACAGTTAAAAATATTTTTAAAAATAAATTACTCTTAAAATTTTACATTTTTTAATTTGTTAAAAAATACAAATCATCTCCGAGAGCTCCATTTAAGGATCTGCCGCTGACCAATGGATTACTGAATGCACAAGACGGGATTCGAACCCCCGACATTTGTTTAAACGGATGAGTGAAATGACCACTCGACCAACCCAAATTGATTTGCTATCAATATTTTCTAATTTTACAATTCGCCTCCCATACTCCAATAAAACTCGACAAAAGTCCAATATTTTTAATTTCACAAAATAGCGCCCATGTATAAAAAAATTTGCCGAATGTTGAATGTGTAATTTTTAGATTTAAGATCTATATATTTTAGATTTTTAGATGTGTAAATTTTATTAGAGAATTTTTTACTATTTTTTTTTAGATTTAAGATGTATATTTTTTAGATTTTTAGATGTGTAAATTTTATTAGAGAAGTTTTTACTATTTTTTGTTGATTTTTAATTTATTAATTTATTTATAGCAAAAACTCGTTTTTCTTATAAACCTATAATAGACATGGTAAAGTTTTTTTCTGCCATAATTTTGTGAAGAAAAATTATGTTTATATAGTTTATTAGGATTATATTTATCATTTTGTTTTTGATGCTTTTATGTTTATGTTTATCATTTTAATTCAATTACTTATAATTGCAAATACTTCCCATTGGAGTTGTAACTGATTTATTTATATATAACAAAATTTGGTGTGATCTTATACTTGAATTTAACCATTTTTTTATGCAAAATAGTTTTATGATAAAGTTTTTTATGGTACCATCTGTCAAACTTATTAACATCATATGCGGTATCTTTTAGAGCAACTCCAGTATTCTATTCAAAATAATCCCTCTCCAAACATAGAGATATGTTTGGCATTTGACTATATTATCCACTATACACTATAATGGAGAACTTAAATTTATTGAGTCTTTCATTTAAAATGTAGTAAGCATGCATCTTTAAGATCGGAAGATATATCAGTACTATTATCTTAATCAATTTTAAGTTGCATTTGATATTTTTAAGAAAATGTTCAGTATATATAATATTAAAAGTAAACAATTAAATTGGCCTCAATAAATTTTAGATTGGACAATTTGATCTTCTAAAAATTTTTATTACTCTAAAATTTTTGAAAATTTTTCCTGTTATAAAATGAATTGGTTAAAGATTAATTTGTCTAATGATAATAATTTTGGAAACTAATTATCATAAAATAATTTTTTATAAACTTATTTATTTAATACGTATATTAAAAACTTATTAAAAAAATAAAAAAATTAATTTATCTTATGAGAATATTTTTTTAAAGACTTCTAAAATTTATTAAATACCATATATCGTATTTAAAATTTATTGAGACCAATTTAAATACTCTATAATTAATAATGTAGGTCTATTGTGTAATTGTGTTTGATAAAGAATTTAGTTGCTACTTCACATTGATATAAGGAAAATCATCAATCCTAGAAGAAAATTTGGTGTTCACACTTGGGTTAAAAATCATACAGCTTCTTCGGTTCAAATGATTTAAGGGAATGCGGCTTAAAAAATAAAAAATAAAAAGACAAAAAAAAATTTTCCAATTCAACATAGCTAGACACTGAAACCATGTTGAGTATCATAGTAATTAATTCACAAAATATTGATCATAATGGGACAGAAGAAAAAAAACCAGATCCAACGAATTTCATCCCCAAAAAACAAGTAGACAACCAAATGAATCCAACCAACTTTGCATTTTGCTCTTTTCAAAGGAGTGCGTCTGCTTTACGTCTCCACATTATAACTAGAAACTTCCAAAAACATTATATTACCTCTTCCATCCTCCTCATTATTATTACATCCCCTACCACTTGTTATTTTTTACTACCCTAATCATAGGCTAACTTAGCTATAAAATGTGTCGCAATTATGTTATTAACTTAGGTAGTTAAATATATAATTAACCAATCTTCATAAACAATAATGTATTAACCGTGTTCCAAACGCGGCTTTGGCTTTTGGTCAAAGCAAAACGTGTCAATATATATATTTTCCACCGCTTGCCCTTCTCTTTAATTTTCACATTTTTTATTTGTTGTTTTGAAATGTGATTTTATTATTATGGAAGAGATTACCCTTTTTCAATGAGCCAATTTTACCAACTTCTTAACATCCGCCCCTTTTGACACCAATAACTATGACGACAACTTGGTGACAACTAAATTATCTCTAATATTGTACAGACGATTAAGATGCCTCTACAATCCATGTCATGATTTTATGCTTGTTCAAAAATCTTTTCTGTAAATTGGTAAGCTTTCGACTATGCTTTGGAAATTCTTGCACACTTGCAGTTTATTGGGAGTGCGGGAGTGTAGTTCAAAACTCGAATGGTGCTTTATGCTATCTTTTTAGCGAAAGATATTTACAAATTTAATTATTTAATATTAATAAATAATTTCTAATCATTTAATGTTATTTGATTGAAAGGACACAATTTTTTAAGGATTATGTATGTTTAAAATATTGTGTTTATTGGCTAAAGGAATATAACTCTTTAAGAATTGTGTATGTTCAAAATATTGTATCTATTGATAATAGAAAAGACACAACCATTTGTATACGCAACTAATCATAATTGCTACGTGTAATATGTATATTTTCTTTGTTCACTATTTCAGAAAAAAGAAGTACTAAGTGTACATTTTAATCAACTATTAAGAGATTTTCTTTGTTAAAGAGATTTGATAATTTCTTACTATTGCTAATTAAGAAATTCTTAGGTTTCATTATATCGTGGGAGAGTATTGTCATTAACCCTATAACAACTAAGTGTGGGGACAAATATATCTCTAAAGAAAGTGATCTAATCGTGCCTTGAAACCAAAACACAATTAAAGTTTTGTCATCTTACCATCTTCGTATACTCAACAATTTTAGAGAGATATTTCTTGAAGATGGCACAAGATCAAAATACCATGTTCAAAGTCATGAATCAAGAGTTTGTCAAGTTAGATTGCTTTGATGGAACAAACTTCAATAGTTGGAAGGACAAAATGATGTTTCTTCTTTTAGTTCTCAATCTTACATATGTGATTAACTCAAAAACTACACCAATTGCCAATGCTAATGGAAATTTCACACTGGAAGAGGAAGAAAAGATTGTTCATTTGAAGAAGAAACGTGATGCAGATACTATTGCATGTCGAGATCATATGTTAATTCAATCACTATTGGAGATTTAAAAATCTTTGGAAGAAAAGTACAATACTAAACGACAAGGAACATATAAGTTTATTATGATGAAATATTTTGAATTTATTATAAATGATACTATGCCTGTCATGGATCAAATTCATAAATTACAAATCCTTGTAAGTAGACTTCGTGATCTACAAGTGGTAATCCCTGAATCACTACAAGGTGAAGAATTTTTTTTAATGAATTTGATAATTTTTGTAAATTATGTAGTATTGTTCATGAATCTTCCGCTCAATATACTCCGCAACAAAATGGTTTGGCGAAAAGAAAAAAAATCGTACTTTAGTGGATATGGTTAATTCAATGTTATTAAATACAAAATTGTCTAACAATTTATGAGGTGAAGTATTATTGATATGATGTCATATCCATATAAGATACCATTAAGACATAGAAATATTTTTCTTTATGAAATTTGGAAAGTAAGGAAGCCTAATTTAAATTATCTAAAAGTGTGGGGGTGTTTAACCTTTTATCAAGTTCCTGATCAAAAGAGAACCAAATTGAGGCCAGAGTCATAAAAGACACTTTTATACGATATGCTCAAAATTCTAAAGCATATAAATATTAGACTTAGTGTCTAATGTAGTTGTTGAATCAAGAGAGGTAGAATTTATTGAAAATAAATTTATCAATTATTCAACTTCTAATTTAGAATATCCCCAAAATTATATACTAATGTTTCACAAGAAATATATATGGAGCAACCGAAAAGTTATGTGCTACCCAGAAATGAAAAGAAAGTTTTTAAATTAATTAAGTTTTTGTATGGACTAAAACAAGCGCTTAAACAATGGCAATGAGAAGTTTGATTCAGTGATGTTATCAAATGACTTCTCACATAATAGTATGGATAAATGTATTTACTCAAAATTTACTAAAGATTATGGAGTAATCATTTGTTTATACGTTGATGATATGTTAATCATCAGAACAAATTTAGAAGGAATTCGTATAATAAAGGAGTATCTAACTTCTAAATTCAAGATGAAGGATTTGAATGAAGTTGATACAATATTAGGCATAAAGGTGCATAAAAATAAAGTTGACTTTACTTTAAGTCAATCTCATTATATCAAAAAGTATTGAAAAAGTTTGATCATCTCACAATTAAAAAATTCAATACGCCCTATAATCCTAATCTTAAATTAGAAATAAACATAGGAAGACCTATATCACAATTAGAATATGCTAGTACTATAGGAAGTTTAATGTATACAATGCATTGTACTAGACCTGATATAGCATTTGCAGTGTGTAAATTATCAAGGTTTACCGGAAAGCCTAGCAATCAACATTAGAAAGCTATAACAAGAGTTCTTGGTTATCTCAAGAAAACCATAAACTTGGGATTACATTATAGTGATTATCCCACAGTTTTAAAAGGTTATTCCGACGCAAGTTGGATTACAAATCTTAGTGATAACAAATCTACTTTAGGATGGATTTTCACCATAGGTGGTGGAGCAATAAGTTGGGCCTCAAAGAAACAAACATGTATTACACATTCTACTATGGAAGCTGAGTTTGTAGCTTTATCAGTCGCAGGTAAAGAAGCGGAATGGTTAAGAATTTTGTTATATGATATAAAGCTGTGGCCACAGTAGACGATAGCTATTTCAATCTTCTGTGATAGTGAATCAATCATGTCTCAAGCATATAATAAGGTTTATAATGAAAAGTCTAGATATATAAGTTTGGGACATGAGTTTGTTAGGCAACTAATAGATGATGGTGTAATTACCATCACCTATGTAAGATCTTAAGGAAATTTAGCAAACCCTTTGACTAAAGGTTTGTCAAGGGATAAAATCAAAGAGACTACTGCTAAAATGGGATTAAAACATATTATTACTAAATGATGGGAACCCAACCTTATTGTAGTAGATCACTAGTTTTAAGGCTTAATAGGTAATAACAAGTTATTTAGCAATTGGAGCACTAACGTATAGGATTTAGTGCTATTTACAACAAATTAAAAGGGTGAGTTAAAACTCTTAATGGAATGATAATATTATTTATCAAAAGGTTCCCCTTATATGAATATAAGAATGGTGCTACTCTAATCGAGAATTTTAGAGATTTTATTCTCGTAAATATTCATGAAACCAGGATGAGTACAAGGCCATATAAGTGCTTAAAATTATAAACTCTTGAACTTGGAGGGTATAAGTAATGTGTGTGATTTTTGGTACTAGTATATGGAGTATAGGTTTAATCAATTAGACACCTATTACTTCGTTAGTACTTTAAAATTTACACTAAAAGAATGTTTAATCTTAATGACACATTCTTTATGCATATACTTGTATGACATTTAAATTTTGTAAATAGTGGGGGATTGAGGGGTATTTACAAATTTGATTAAATAATATTATTAATATTATTGATATTATTATTAATATTATTATTAATATTAATAAACGGTTATTAACTGTTTAGTACCATTTGGTTGAAAGGATACAACCTTTTAAGGATTGTGTATGTTCAAAATATTGTGTCTATTGGCTAAATGGACACAACTCTTTAAGAATTGTGTATGTTCAAAACATTGTATCTATTAGCAATAAAAAAGACACAACCATTTGTATATGCAACTAATCATAATTGCTACATGCAATATGTATAAATAAGTCATTCTCCACTATTTCAGAAAAAAGAAGTACTAAGTGTACATTTTAATCAACTATTAAGAAGTTTTCTTTGTTCAAGAGAGTTGAGAATTTCTTACTATTGCTAATTAAAAAATTCTTAGGTTTCATTGTATCATGGAAGAGTATTGTCATCAACCCCTATAACAATTAAAATTTTGTCATCTTACCATCTTTATATACCCAACACTTAGGATGACGATTATGCTGGGAGAAAAGATTTAGAACCATTGTTGTATTGAAATTGATTCAATTCAGACCTCTCAAATAGTAATTGATTATTTATGAAGCACGAATACTGTGTTAAATTGTCGTGTTCGTGTTTCAGACACATTTTAGACACGATACTCATCAATATTCATTTTTTATTGTCTGTGTTTTAATAAAATATAATTTTTTTTTGACATACTTAAATATTATATCAGCGTATCCAACTTTATTCTTAACATGTATTTTTTAAATAAATTTAAAAATAATATATATTATTATTTATTAAAATAAAAATATTTTAAATAATTTATATAATTAAAAAATATTAAAATAATTTAAAAATTATTTTATATTTTAATATTAATAAAATATTAAAATATTATTATAATTTATCTAAAAAATATTTTATATTTTATATATATACTGTGTCTTCATATTTTATAAAATTTTAAAATTTAGGTATTTGTGTATTTTATATTGTGTCATGTCGTGTTCTTTACATGTTTTGTCCAATAGGTGATTATTCATAGATATAGAAGCACACATATGTAAACGAACCACATGCCACTTCAACCACTTCTCTTTATTTAAGTAGTGAGTATAAACAAAAGGTGATAAGCTTATTATGCTAATTAATATTTTTTCAATATATTAATACCACTACTCCTCTCCTATTACTATCCATCACACTTCATTCTTCGTCATGCCACTTTTTAACCATTACATTCGCTTGAAATCTGATTTTCAAACTAAAAATTATATTATTATGTTGGTGACAATAGTAGATTTATCACTACCTAACTCACTCATCCTAATTAATTTCTCAGCTAACTTACTAAAAGTGGAAAAAGCAACCCAAAAAAGGAGGCAAGCTTTAATTATGTTTACAACTTAGCTATTTAAGAATGAAGTAATTTTAATATTAAAATTTAGTGTTAATAGTGTATGTACCTCTATTATCTAAAAATTGATTTTATGTTAGAAAAAAAATACCTAACAAAATTTAAGGATGAAAAATAGAGTTCAAATATTAGAATAAAATTTATACAAAAATTTAATACTAATAAAATAAAAAAAATTCTACCATACCTTTTCAATTTTAAAAAGTAATTTATATCTTGTTACATGTTATAATATTAGTGGTTAAATTAGATTGATTTGTCATGGTTAAATTTAATTTTTTATTTAATCTAAATTTTGATAATCCAACTAACTAATTATGGTATAATTTTTTTATAATTTATAAAAATTATTAAAAAATCTCATTTTGTAATTTATTTTTTTCTCAAATCACATATCTATTAATATTTTCAACAAACAAAAAATCTCAAAAAATAAAAAATATAAAAAAAGTTCTAGAGACAAATTTTCAAAATATTATATTTTGCAAAAAAATCGCTTCATATATAGTATATTTCGTACTTATTAAAAAATTTTTTATTATAATAAAATTTATTTTTAATTACGGTTCAATTAGAGTCGTATATATTAAAGGAATTTACTGAATAAATAAACTAAAATATATACAAGCACGCAAAATCAATAACATATGTTTTAAAATAAATCCCTTTAATAAATTTTAATTAAATTTGAATTTCGTCAAATTTGATACATATAGCATATATTTCTTTTTTTTTCCTTTTTTTTCTTCTACTCTCATCAACTCTGAGTTTAATCGCCTTTTTTTTCAAATTGTGTTTGTACGAAGAATGAATTTTTTTTAATAACATGAAGAAAATAAGATAGAATAGTGTTACGAGAATGTTTTTATGTCTTTTGAATTTTTTGTTTATTTTTTTTATTTTCTTGATTGAAAATGATTAATAAATATGTGGGTTGAGAAAAAAATTACAAAATTATTAATAAATAATTTTTTTATTTATTTTATTTTATTTTTTGATTTTTTTTGTTTAAGATGATTAATAAATATGTGGTTTGAGAAAAAATAAATTATGAGATTTTTTTAAATGATTTTTATAAATTGTAAAAAGAATTATTAACAAGGTTCAGAAAACCGGACCGGTCATCAAACCGCTCTAACTACTGATTCACTGGTTCACTGGTCTAACCGGTCTAACCGGTGGTTCAACCGAAAAAACCGTTTTAAAATAAAATAATAAATAAATTATAAATAAGCATCCTAAAATATAATTATAGTATAACATAAAGATTAAAATAGTTTTCAAATTTAAAAAACTACATTAAATGTCATCAATTAGGAGCCCTCAACAAAACTAGCAATTAGAAAACAAAGCCAGCAATTACAAAACACTAAACCTTCACCCAGCAATTACAAACAAAGCTAGCAAAACCAACACAACCAGCAACTACAAATCAAAGCAAAACCAACAACTACAACACAATGAAAACAGAGTAGCATTCAGCAACAACCATTACAAAACAGCAGCATAGTGCCATAGCAAAACATAGCAAAACAGCACCTTAACAACAACAGCACCTTAACAAGTCACTAATCAGAAATTCCAAATTTAATTAGCAATCCTATTCTTGTTTTGTGCATTTAATTACTTATAAACAAAACTCAACTCCACCTGAATTGTTAATTTAACCTTGGTCTTATGGAATCATAAATAGGAATACATTACATTGCTCTTTCTCCTAAAATTCAAGCAACAACACATGATTTCACAGTTTAAAACCTTATTCACCAGCTTCTCTTCTGATGCTGTGACTGGGAAGCAACAAATTCAGCAACAAGCAACAAATTTAACAGATCCTAGTAAAGTCTAGTAAAGTCCTGATTTACAGTAAAAAGGCAAATTTATTGATTACCAATTCAGCAACATACAGAAATACAGGAGAAGGGAAATCTGGAAAAGAGAGAACACCAAACCAAAACATTAACCAATAATCACAATAACACTAAACTTTCATCAATTACAAACAAAGCCATCAATTACAAACATTAGCACATTATAAAACATTCCAAAACACTAAACCTTCAACCAGCAAAACCAGCAACTACAAACAAAGCCATCAGTAAATTTGAACAAAACCATAATCAGAATTCAGAAAAATCAATGTCTAATCTTATTATTTATAAACATATTCAAAAAGGACGGATACCCATAAATTTAGCATGATTTTGAAGCAACAGAGGCAGATGAAATCAGTGGTAACATGATGGCAAGGCACGACAGAGGCAACAACAGAGGTAGCAGCACTGGCGGCTGTCTTCGAGCTCAAACACGGCGGAAGCAGCAAAGGCTTCACCCTTCACGCGCCTCCTCCCGCGACCTCCACTCCTTCTTTTCCCTTTGCAGCACGACGCGACGGCAGAGGAGAGTGGAGCAAATGCAACGCGACGGCAGAGACGAGCTGCGACAACGCTGAAACAGCAGGGACGACAGTTGGACCAGATTCGACGGCGGAGGTAACACAGCTTGAAGAGGAGAGTGATTGAGGCTAGGGTTTGAGCAAACAAAGACCAGCGAGGCAGGGAATGACGGCGAGCTCGAGGAAGACGCACCAATTTCTGAATGAGGGAGAAGCACGGACGATCGGACGAAAACACGGTGGTGCTTGAGAGCAACGAACGGCGGCGCTGAGCCCTGTGGCGGTGGGGAACATGTACTCGAGGGTTGTGTTTTGGGGAGAAAGATTGAAGAATGGCTCGAGGGGTTGAGGCTATGGAGACCTGGCCATTTCATTTTATAATAGAACGGAAAACGACGCCGTTTTTCAAAACCGGCCGGGTCCCGGTTCGGTCCGACCGACCGGTTCTCGGCCGGTTCAGCGGTTTGAGAACGATTTTGATTTTAGCGGTTTTTTATGTTGAACCAAACCGTTTAGGTCACCGGTTCGCGGTTAAACCGGTCGGACCGGCCGGTCCGGTCCGGTTTTCAGAACCTTGATTATTAATTATAGTTGGTTTATCAAAATTTAGATTAAATAAAAAATTAAATTTAACCATAACAAACCAATCTAATTCGACCACTAATATTGTGACATGTAATAAAAGATAAGTTATCTTTTAAAATTAGAATAGTATGGTAAAGTTCACCATAAAATAAATACAAACACAAAATTTAATAATTTAGAAGTTTATTTTTTTATTATTAATTTTTGAAAATTTACACTAATAAAATAAATAGAATTTAAAATTACATAAATGTTATAAACTAGAATTGGCTACACGCTCTGTCTAATTTTATAATATTTTAATTATTTTTTAAATTATATATCGTATAAATATAATTAGTCTGTTTTTTATTATATTATTTGTGACTTCTGACTTTGAAAATATCTAAATTTTAACTCATATGCACTTTAAAGGATTATATTTATAATAACTTTTTAATATTAAAAATTTTAGTAATAATTTTTTAGATACCAATAAATCAAAGGATAGTTTTTAATAAATTTTTTAAAATTATTTATTATTCTATTTTAAATTCATAAATTTGTAAAAATATATATAAATTTTTTAGAATCTGAAGTAAAATATAAAGTTAGATTTTTATTTTTATTTATTTTAATTTTTTAAATATTTTATTTAAATTTAAATAAAAAATATATTTTATTAATATTTATATTTTAAAATTAATAAATAATAAATAAACGATTAGTAAATTTAATTAATCAATTTGATTTAATTTATTATTTTGTTTAAAATGTAATATATATATATATATATATATATATATATATATATATATATATATAAAATCAAATTTTAATTCGATTTAGTACTAATACAATATACATATAATAAATTGAATTAACTTAATTTATTTCACATGTAAATAATATAAATCAAATATTCAATTTACACAAAAATATTTAACATAAAATATATTACCGCTTTTAATTTAAAATATTTACGTAATTTTAAATTTCATTCTTTTATTAGCATAAATTATCCTTAGTTTTTAGGAGCTAAAGTTAAGCATCGTTCAGGTCTCTCAACCTTGTTCAAACGTGGCTGCTCAGTGTCAAAGTAAAACGTGTGTCGGTGTCCTTTATCGCTTTCTGTAATCTGTATTATCTTTTCACATTTTTTCTATTTAAAATAGCAAAGGGTGGCAACAATAACAGAGAAATCTTTTCTGTAAAAATAAAAATAATAATAATCTAATCTTCCCTGATTTATTAAATATAATAAACTAATAGTACGGTATCATTTAAACTTTTTGACTTTTGGCGGTAATAATCAATTTAATAAAAAAAACTGTGTAATTGATTATAACTGTAAATTACTTTTATCAAAGATACAATGTGAAGATACATTATAATTGTCTAATATCAATGTGAAAAAACTTTAATTTCTCCCAGTAATTTTATAAAGTATACTTTGTCAACAATAATATATGTCAATTATATCTAATTTATTTATATTAAAGATTTTTTTAATTATTATTGAATTAATTCTAATTTTTTTTAAAAAATAATTTCTAAAAATATATTCGGTACATATTGAAAACTTTTAAAATAAAATTGAAATAAAATAAAATTTAAAAATATTTTCAAAATCTTTGGCAAATTTTAGGATAAAAATATATTTTACCTAATATTTTATAAATTTGTTCAATTACATATGTTTTTTTAAATATTCATTCATTTAATATAACAAGTAGTTTTTTTGTTAATATAATATTACATAATTAGATAGATATATAAAAATATTTTATACTGATAATATATTAAAATTAAAATTTACATTTATAATTAATGTTGATAATTAATTATTATTGTTATTATAAAAAGGCTAGCATAGTATAAAAAGATAAGATATTTGGTTCTCACCTCAAATAGCAATACACACCATAACACCATTAACCAAACCACATACACTTTCCCTCTTCACTTCACTTTTACTTTCACTTTTATTTTCTCTCTTAAAAACACACACTCTTCTCTTCTCTTCTCTTCTCTTCTAAGCAACAAAATTATTAGACACGCCATAACCCCATTCATTATTTCTTCTTGGATCTATCTCACAAAAAAACTCTCTCATTCTTTCTTAAAAAAAAAATGGCAACATTTCACACAAAAACATTAACACTATGTTCTTGTTTCATGGTAATGGCTTTGTCTCTCGTCAACTTTCATTCTCTTCCAACAATGGCGGCAGATCAAACCCTAAAAACCACTACCAAGGATGATGTCAAGTGCACCCCATGTGGCCAAGTCCCATCGCCGCCGCCTCCCTCTCCGCCGCCGCCGTCTCCGCCTCCGGCCACCTCAACCAACAACTGCCCTCCACCACCTTCTCCTCCATCATCCGGAAGCGGCGGCGGCGGTAACACTTACTACTACCCTCCGCCGCCACCCTCTCAGTACTACTATCAACCGCCGGCCTCCACCGGAAGCGGCGGAGGAATCGGCGGAACTTACTATTCTCCACCGAACTATAAAAACTACCCGACACCACCTCCGCCGAACCCAATTGTCCCTTACTTCCCGTTCTACTATCACACCCCACCGGCGGCGTCCACGGCGGCGCCACTTCCGGCGGCGGTTTACGGTGCTGCTTTGTTCTCTTTTCTCGTGGCGTTGCTTTTGTAGAAGAATTAAAAAGACGGTGGGAGTAATTTGCATTAGATTTGACAGATCTAAGGAAAATGAAATGAATGAGAAGAGGTTTCAGTTTCGGTTTCAGTGTGGCGCAGAGGGGCAAAACTGTACTTTCATGTCTGAGTGACAAGAACAAGAGATCTCTTTCTTTTGAAGCTGCAATGGTTCTCTCTTCTTTCTTTCCTCTGACCCTTGTTTATGTCAAAGTACAATGTTGTTATTTCCACTAATCATTCTTGTTCTTTTCTTTTTTGGATTATTTTTAATTTGCTAGTGGTAATATAGATTGATCTGCAATTTGTTCAAAATTTGTAATTGTATTTAGTCTTTTAATTTTGGTAATTATTAGTATGAAAATGGAAGGGGAAAAAAAGAAGAAAAAAGAAATAATATATTTCGTTTCCGTTTAATAAATTAGTTTGTAATAACCATATGATTAATTCTAGTTGAATACTAGTATCATCTAAAATTCTCTTTATACTTTTTTCCATATTTATATTGTTCAATTTAATTGATCTTTCTTTAATTTGTTTTCTCTACACCTTTGTGAGCACACTATTTTAGTTCTCCAAAAAATAGGTTATTGGAAAATAATTTATCAATTACATCATTTTTCAAATTAAATCACAATTTCAACTTAATTATCGGCGATCATTAATTATTTTGGACGGATTTATTAAACCGAGAATCAAATTTTTAAATAATACATGATAAGTAATTAAGTATCAAATTTTAAAGGAATCATTTTATCAACAAACTAAGTATTTTAAGGGGATTAATGGTTTGCATATTTGGTGAATTCATCTCATTATATAAACGACATCATTAAAGTTTAGTTTGGTAAAATTTTTATTTTTTAAAAATAATTTATAAAAATTAATTTCTAAAAATTATAGCATTTATATTTAATAAATTAAATTAAAAATAATTTTTAATAAGTATAAATAATAATAAATATATTTAATAAAATAGTTTTTAATATTAAAAAATATTATAATAAATATTAATATAAAAATTTAATTTAAATATTAATTAATATACAAAATTATATTAAAACTTTTAATTTTAATAAATACAACTTAATTTAAAAAAAAAATTAGATATTTTTAAAAATATTTTAAATTTTTAAAAAATTTCAAGTAACACATAAGTTTTTTATTTATTAAATATAAAATAAAATATTTATACTTTTAAAAAATATAAATATTTTTTAAAAAATTTTACCAAATTAAATCTAAAAAAAATTGAAGTGTTTGTTATTTTGTCGTCTAAGGTTAATTCAATTAGGTAAGTAAGTAATAGCTATGCCAAAAGTTTGCCAACCAGAAATTGAAATTGCTGCCATGTGATTGATGAAAAGTTGGAAAATAACAACTTGAAAATTTAGGTGCAGTTAAATTTATTTAAAATTAATATTTTAATTATTAATTTTACATAAAAATAACTACATTTTAAATTAATTACACTTAAGATTTCACCGACAAATAAGTAATAATGTGGCTAAGAGTGAGGGTGACAACATGCTTAGCTAGACAAACTAAGGTGAATTTATACAGGACTAATTAAAGTTTCTTTACATTATAAAACTAATTAGTTTTAATTTTGAGCTGTTGGATTCATTCGGTCTTTAATTCATTCTCAAGTCTAATAGGAAGTGAGTCAAGTGACCACTATGTATTAAGCATCTTTGTCATTTAATTAATTTAAGGTGCACGCTCCTTGTTTCATTGATCCGTTGTTAGTATAATTTTTTCTTTGATTGAATCAATTATCAATTAGTATAAATAAACGTTAATATTTTGCTTCCTGATTTTTATTTATTTATTTATTTAATTTTCCGACGTTGGCCCACCCAATGTGGGGAGCGTTTTTATATTAGGGACTCTTGCCGCTTCCAGAACAGAAGCTTCCATCTTTTAAAGAGTAAGAGAATAATTTTGATTCACAGACTCAAAGAGTTTTATAAGATTATTTTAATTAAATTTATATATTTAAATAATTTTTTAAATAATAAATTTAAAATTAATTATTTTTATTAATTAATAATATATGGTTGATTATTTGTATAAAATTCTTTTATATTAATACTGGATGAAAATTATATATATTACAACTTCCATTCTATCCATATATACACCATTTACTTGGTCCAAATATATGTAATTTACATCAATACAACCGACTATTTCAAAAAAATAAATTAACTTTCTCAGAAAATTTAAATACTATGACATTCAATATTTTTCATATTTTATAAAATGTGATATTATTCTCCTTTATAAAAAAGAAAAATAGCACTAACTTATTTTTGGAAGAAAATAATGTTAATTTCGTCTATCTTTAATAAAAATTATTATTGTATAACAGTGTGTACCCTTTTATATTATTTTGACAAAAGATTCAATTATCCAACAATTTTCATAAATAACATTACCTGTAATTGTTTTATTCAAAAATACTATCTATATACAAAAAATTAGCTACAAAAATTAATTATTATATATTTATATATATATATATATATTATTTAATTTATTTTTAATATATATTTTATACTAATAAATTATTTAGTACTTGATTTTTTGTATATACTTAGCACAGTAATATATATATATATATATATATATATATATATATATATTTTAGAGTGAAGTGACAAATAAATTTTTTAAAATTTATATTTTAAATAGATAAATTTTTAAAAAAATATTAATAAAGTCATTTAAAATAATAAATATACGTAAATAAGTTAATTTAAATTAAGATTTTTTATCCTAATTTTAAAGACTAATTTAATTACATTTATTATTCTAAAAATTTTATTAATTTTTTTAAAAATTAATTTATTTAAAATATAAATTATCTGAATTTATTTTTCCTTTTACTCTATATTTTATTTCTCTTGAGCTTAGGGGTCCCAGTGTATAGTATATACCCATGCCATAACAATAGGGCGGCGTTTGGCTACATTGAGTATTATTGTGGATTTGTGGCAAACAAGAATATTGGCAAGGGAATATGGATACCTAATAAGTTGACATTACACCATGAATGTGCGGCATCATAGTTTGATCCCATGCATCCATGACTATCATAGTTACTGTGTTCCTCTCCTCCGTTTTGATTTCAGAGTCCCCCGTGCATGTCAGAATTACCTTCCATAACCATTTTCTGACACTAATCATTTCTGCCTGCATTTTTTAACCAATCAATCTTCACGAAACCGTTGACGATTTAGTTACTCAACAAGTAATCACCTAACACTTTAGTTAATATAATCCAAAATTTAAAATATAATCATCTACTTAATTTAAATGATACGGTCAATTTATCTTTATTAAATACTATTTATTTTTATTTTTTTAGTCAACTAATACTAAATCATTAAACAAAATTACTAATAAATCCCATTTATCACATAATAGACCCACCAGTTATTGGTAAATGGTATTGGTTACCTAGCACATGATAGATTAATTTAGAGTTTTAGTGGTTAAAAATTGGAAAGTCGTTATTAAAAATAATAGTGAAAACTATTATTATTAATGTTTGAATTTTGTTTTTTTTTTTTTTACATATTTAAAACTATTCTACATTAATAGTATATGAAAATTAAATTTATTTATTATTTAACATTTTTTGTTTATGTTTACAAGTAGTTCAACTAATGCGAGACTCTAACCAGTTTGGATTAGTCAAGTGGTTTTAGTCGTCTACTTAAGCAAGTGTCGATGATTCGAATTTCGTCTTTTATATACAGTAACTCATTAATTAGTAGCAAACCCTTAAATAGAGCTCTGATCTACGAGAAATTAATCTTTTAACTTATCAAAATAAAAATACCATGAAAATAAAAAAAATTAATACGCAACTCTATCAACTTAATCAGGCTAAGAGTTTAATCACTCGCATAGTCATATACCTAAAATGATATTATATTCTTTTACCCAAAATAAAATCTAAGTGATTTTCAAAAAGAAAATATATAGCATCATTTTCTCTGGTTAATTCTAATGATATATATGTGCCACTCTAAAACTAAAAGCTCCCCATGTTGAGAGTTGAGAGTTGAGAGTTGAGAGCATGTGGTTCAATCACTTTCTTATGAGAAACCAACAGCATGATATATTATTGATAGGTAGGGTCGCACCTTACTTGGTTCCACTATTTTTTTCCATCTGTTGATGAGTCACGGATATGCCCTATATATTTAGATATAACCTTCAAACTTTAGGCTAAACATGCAACATTACCCTTTTTCTATTTGGTCTGATCTGAGAAGATCTTGCATACATTATTCAGTAATAAGTATCTTTCTTTTCTTTCTTTTTTTTTTTTCCCGAGAACAGCCAAATTTCTTTGGTTGATAATTATTCTTTCTTTATCTGTATTAATTGTCTCTTTTACTTTTTGAATTTATTAAAATTTGAACACACTTTTGTCTAAAATACTAAATCACTAATTGTTCAAAGAGTAAAACGAAGAGATAATTAATTTAAAAAAAAAAAGGAAATTATATTATATTTTTGTATTAAGGGAGATGAAGAAGAGAAAGAGGCTAAAGTATATATGTTAATGTTGCTTTAGTTTTCTTAAAATTGTATTTTGATATTTTTATTAGGAATTTGTAATTTTGCCTAAGATGTAGTAAATTTTTGTTAGTTTTGCTGACCAAAATAAGTAACATTCTATCATCAATGTGCTGCGAAATCATTATATCTTAGAATTAAGAAACTCTAGTTCAGCTTTCCATAAAAATTAAAATATCGTCATACCAATTATTAGTATAAAAACAGAAACTATTGATATACCAAAATACTCATAATAATTTCCTCTCTTCAAAACAAAAATTGGGACAAATAAAAAATGTATTGAGAGCATTTTTAGCTGGAAAGCACGTTACTCATGGCAACTATGATGCAAAAGGGGGCCTACCGGTGTTGTAATCTTGCTATTTGGCATCCATATAAAAAAATATTAAGAAATGAGAAAAATTAAAATAAATAGCACTGCCTATACAATAAACGAGGCCAATTCTAATTAAAAAAATATATTTTTGATGAACTAGCAAGTAAAATAGATGTATTTAGTGTAGCACAAAGAAGCATTATATCTATCCCCTTAATTATTCCATAACCAAGCGATTTGATTATATATGGCTTGTAAACAGAAACAAAATGTTAACCCAAAATGTTAATTGAGATATATATTGTGTATCACAAAATAAATAATCTATAGATGGTTACATCTAAAGAAAAGGGGAAGGGGAAAAAGGCTGCATAACTTAATTGGTACACTTAATTTTTTGACTTATTGACTTTTAAAGTCAATCGAAATTATTATACATTATTTTCCCTCCTATTTGAAGTTGAATAAACTAGTTTAGCTGTAGAACAGAGTAATCATGTTTAAAATTAAACAAATAAAATGACTCTCAAAATTATAAGTTTGAGAAAGTAAAATTATTGTTGAGTTATTGAGAATACAGATAAAACCTATGTCCAGGCATGTATGATTATACGACTTCTGATTTTGTATTTATTTATTTAATTTCTTGGTTACATACTTACATTAGACTGTGTTTGGCATTTTTAGTGATTTTACTTTTGTTTGTTAAACATTGGAAACTAGTAAAACTGTAACTTGGTCCTTTAAAGGTCATGTAAAATCTCCAACCCAAGACTACAGAACACATAGATGGTCAGAGAGAGAGAGATTAACAAGGGGATATGTAAACCATAAAATTTGGTTTCCGAATACTCAAATAAAGTATATTCTATGTAAACCAATACAACTACGACTCAATGATTAATAGGACTCAGCAGCATTCAAGACTCAACAAAAACCCTCCCACTCCAACCAATAGGCAATAGCCACATCACACGGGACCTTGATTTTAATGCACCATAGAAACTTAGATACTTTCTCCAGTAGCACACATATATTCCTTGCATAATATACACCGCTGGCAAGGTCATTATGCAGCTGCTGCAACCCACCAAACCCCCATTCTTATTTTGGACATGGTAGTGTAGACTGACCCACTCCCTGCACCTCATTGACCACAGACAGACCGGACTACGACCAGACACCACGATGCGCAGGGACCAAAACCCCCTCCCCTCCCAACTGACCTGACCTACCTGGACTCGACTCGAACAGCCATCCTAGCATCAACCCGTATCTCCATGCAACCAATTTCCCTACAATTATTGAAGCCAGTTAGTTTAGAGGATGGTTAGAGATTTAAGGCAAAAACTATATGATTGTCGCGATTGTCACACTAAGGCAAAAAGTGAGACATTTTAAGGCATACTTACCCACTCAGCAAAGTGTCTTCAACTAAAGTTGAATCCGCTAGATGGGACTGGAACCTCATTGCCACCAAAACTGAAACCAGGTTGAGCAACGTCGCCTGGAGGTAGTGTCTCATCTTCATCCTCCAACCAATATGTTTCGAGAATTTTAACAGCCTTCTCATATATTTCATTATTGTCATGACTCTGCAGGTTTTCAATTTTCTCCAATCCTTCAGCATCATCAATCATCTGAGCATACAAGTTAACATCTCCACTGTTACCCATGGCCTTCTCAGATTCCCCGACCTTTAGAATATTCTCCAGACCTTCTAAACAGACAGTGACAATTCTTGGGTCGGGACAAACAAGCAGATCACACAGAGGCTTAATGCAACCTTGGCTAACCAAATACCTTGTAAACACATAAGATAGGTCAATACAATGAAGCCACAATACTAACATTATGAACCTCAACCAATAACAAGAAACAATGACATACTTGATCTGCTCATGACTACCACCAGATGTAGCATTAGAGATTGCCCATGCAGCTTCTTTTTTAATGTCAAACTCAGCATTTTGAAGAAGATTGACAAGGGGAGCAATCAGACCAGCGTCAATGACAGCCTACATCAGACATAAAATGTATAAACTACAGAGAGCATTTCATTGAATAAGCCAACAAGAAATCGAATTCTTGACAATGAAAATAAAATAAAATAAAAACCCACACAGAATATCGTAAAGATTCTGTTATTACAACACCACATCAGCATTTCAAATAACATCTATCTCCACAGATTTCATGACCAACCAAAGGAACAGGAGAACGAAGTCTCAGTCAAAGTTTGGGGACAAATGGGACAAAGTCCAATAACATCAAATTGTCAGGGGTTCCATTGAGAAACTAAACTTTACATGATATACAGTGCAAAAAAACAAATAAAAGGTAAGAAAACATTTCAAATAGTAGACTCAACCCAACATGTGATTCAGCATCAATAGAGCACCAAATAATTGGGATTAACTGGCTTGCCTGTATTTGATCTCTATTTCCAGCTGTAATGTTTGAAATAGTCCAGCAAGCTTCTTTCTTGATGCTCTTTTTGTGATTATGCGTCAACAGGCTCATAAGGCATGGGAGTGCACCATGATTGATAATAGCCTACAAAATTTTAAGTTAGGAAATCCTTGCCAAAAATACATGCATTACGTAACGAAAAAGATCTGGACAATTATTTCACCTAAATAAAATTTGAATAGAATGAGAACAAATTTGGTACAAAGTAATTATTACACCTGTTAACAATCATTACCTGAGTTTGAATGTCGTCTCCTGTCACAATATTTCCCACAGTACGAAGAGCAGGAATCAGCACCGAAGGAGATGGGTGCCTTAAAAATATGTAAAAACATTTAGTAAGTTCAATAATCGAATAAGACAATTTTTTGTTGACAACATTTTGAAGAATTAATACCCACAAAAGAAGCTGCACCAGCCTGCTACATACACCTGCCTCAATAACGGCTTGGATTTTGTCATTTGTTCCATCAGAAAGATACGAAAGTGCCCAGCATGCATCTGTCAGAACCTCTTCATCATTTGAAAAGACCAACCGCTCAAGAGTTGGAAGTGCTGGCTTCACCTGTCCATCAAAATTTCCAGAATCAGAAAAATGTCAGAATTTGGTTGTCTTACAGCTTTGATATAAATTAACTATCTAAGAGATAACAATAATTACGTGTTCAAATGGAGGCTGTGGCTTCCCCCTGCAGAAGTTTGACAGAGTCCATGTGGCATTTCTCAGCATTGAAAGTTTAGCATGCTCATTCAGCTGGGCTAATAGTGGGATCAAAGCACCATGGCTGAGAACAAGATCACGGCACCTAGGAGAGTCACCAGCGACATTTCCCAAAGCCCAAACAGCCTGAAAATTTTGTAGTTTATGAGTTCAGGACAACTCCGTGAAAATTTTAAAACAGAACAGCTTGTATTCTAGCATCAACTACCTGTTCTCGAACATCATCACTTGGAGAACCAAGTAACTTCACAAATATTGGGACTGCCCCGTGATCAATTACCACCTTAGTGTTCTCAGAAGTTCCAGACGCTATGTTTGTGAGAGCCCATGCAGCCTCAAACTAAATCAACAGCAGATCACATAAAAAATCAACATAACAGAATTAAATATTGAACACAATAATACATGGACATCTTTGTACCAGATCTTCTATGACATGCTAAGGACATACTTAACATAAGTACATGTTTGATTTAAAAACTTTTGAACTCCAGTACAATAGCAAATGTAGGTAAGAGATCATTTGAAGTTAGGATAATGAAATTACACAGAATTTGAGTTTGTCTAAATGTTTTATTGGATTCTGAATAAATGAGATCCCATCCCTGAAAATTTACCTCTCAATTTTTATCGCAAGACAAAAACAAAGCCTAAATTAAAAACAAAATCCAAATAAAAAACATAGAAAACAGTGAGGCTTATATATTTTATGAAATATTATCAATCCTCAATATTATATATGTCATGTCGACTTATAATGTTGCAACAGGCATGTCTCCTGTGTGTGTATTATGTATAGCATTCAGTAACTTATGTAAAAGGAACAACACACAAGCTCCAATGCCCCAAAAATAGAATCGAACCTGAAGTTGGGGGAAATCGTCCCTATGGAGAAACTCAACAAACCGTGGCACAACACCAGCTTGGATAACTTCCTCAATCGGTGGGCTGCGCTCTGCATTCAGAACACAACAAATACATTGCGATTTCAACAATTAACACACAGAATCAAAGCAAACATAGTTAATTAATCAGGAACACAAAAGAAAACCACAATCCATCCCCAGTTACCGATTGAGAGCAGCTTCCTAAATTGTGTGGTAGCTTCCAGTTGCTGGCTGTTATCATTGGACAACACCCCAGCGACCATAGCAGGAAGACTCTCCAACTGCCAAACAACAAACAGCAAACATCAAAACCATTTCCATAACGAACTAACAAACTAACCATCACCACACCTAACTTACCAAAACCACCACACATATGATGTTATACACAATAAAGAAATGAAATCAACCGCAGGCGTACGATCAATAATCAGATTTCACGAGATTCAATCGAAAGAACCAAATCGAGTCCAAATTCTACTTTTACCTTTTTCTCCATGATGGATGAGGCTTGGACATTGGTTGGAAATTGTTGCTGCTGCTGGAGGAGCTGTTGAGCTTGGAGGCCCTCGCGGCGCTTCTTGAGGAGGCTCTCCTCGCGCTTACTCTTTCGGATCTCCACCATGTTGTCCTCCCTCCTCCGGCGACCCTCATCGGCGTCCACCGCCACCTTGTACCGGTTCCGGCGAACCTCCGTCCTCTCACTAGGCCTCAGAGACATCGTCACCAACGATCAAAAACCCCTAACCCTAGATTCGGAGAGAGATCGAGAGAGGGAAAATGAAAAAACCCTAGATTTTCTAATCGAGAATTTGCAAAGTGCTGTTGTGTGCTTTTGAGTGAACGGTTTATGATCTTTTCAGCAAATTTAAATAGCGCTGTGTAGTTGGCTGGTTCGGATCTTGGATCAGAAACCGGTTTTGTTAAATGGGTCGGGTATTGATATGTATGATAGTGATGGGAGGGATGGGTTGAACCGACTTGAGAGTACGGGTTACTGGTAACAATGTATTAATTATTTTACTTTAAATGGTATTATATATTCCGAGAATATAGCAAATCATTTCTTTAGAATTAAAAATTGCTTCTAATGGAAAGCAAATGTGCTTCAAGTTTGAATTCTGGTTTTGAACGTTGGAGGAATTTTTTATTGTTATCTTTTGTGTTGTGATCATCATGTCTAGCTGGATGTTACGATTTTTTTTTTTTTACAATGGGAATGAAATTTGAATGCTAGATCTTATGTATATCATCGAAACATTTTAGTGTTTTACTATGGAACTGATCCTAATGTCTTAATTGTTTTCATTTTCAATTTTTAAGTTGCAATAATATAATACAAGTAAGTCAGCCTTCTAGGCTTAGTAATAAACATTTTTCATAACTGGCTTTGTGAAAAACATTGTAACACTTATATTACATAAGTTAGGCCAAAATTAGTCCTAATGTAATCAGATTGAAACAAATAAATGTTAAATTTCATAAATAGTTAACCAACATTTGTACCTAATAATAAGAATTAATAAAATTATTATCATAAAAACTACCTATAAAACTCGGCTGAAAAATGTGGATATAAAAAGTTTTTTTGGTGTTATTTGCAAAGATGGAGATGAGAGGTAATAAACCTCAGAGATGGTAAGATTTAATTTTTCGTAAGCTCTTTACATTAGGTGAAAAGAGTGATTTTGAATATTTTTTAAATGTGAAAAAGTATCTAATCGTAAGTGAGAATTGGATTTTTTTTTTAAATTTTAAAATTTCATCTTGTACGCATGAGGTAGTTTTTTTATTTTTTAAATTAAAAAATAATTTATAACACATCTTCAAAAACTGGTATATTATGAGAAGTATAATTTATGACAATAATTTAATATTATTTTGAATAAAATTTTATCATTTTGTACTAAAAATCAGTTAACTTTTTTTTCCACCTTATTTAAAGAAGTTAACCCCAAAAAATAAACACACTCTTCTTCACTTTCTTTTTAGCTAGCTAAATTTTAATTTCTTCTCACAACACTAACACAAATTTCATTATCTCACCACTCACTATCGTATTTCGGTCATGCATAGAATGAATGAAAAAGGTTGGAATTTATAGAAAATACAAAAAAAAAAAATCATTTATACAAAATTTAAGAGTGAGGGATAGCTTCATCCAACATGCATGGAATATACTAGCGTGCAGTTCCATGCTTCTCGCAATTCATGAGAATCGTTTTGTAGAAATAGCAGAGCTTTGTGTAGGCCTTGGAACGCATGACTCCTCTCGGACTTCTCGCACTTACTAAGCTGTAGTGTCAGATTCTCGTTTATAGCGAGAAGCCTTGGCTCACCACCCACAGATTCATCACCCGCTCGACCCACTAAGTTGCACATACATCACATAATGAAAGCGATATAGAAAATAATTTGTGACGAAACCATGCTATATTTTGTTTTTAAAAGTGATCAAAAGAGAAATTTAAAAGTGGTTTTCACTGCTTTATACCTTACCTTATTTTTAAGTAGTTTATGTATTATCGTTGTCTAGTGAGCCTTAAAATACCACATAATAAGGCTAAATAATTTAGTTATGGGTTTAAATTTGGTGTTTTAGTTAGAAATGGGTGCAGTGTGTGTATTTACAAATTGGTAGAGTGTCAGAAGGCACTTTCAACACGCGGGGGGACGTGTTGCATGCAGCACATTGATGGGCGTGAATGACACGTGACAAAGTCTGGTTGAATAGGACTGCAACACGTGGGGGGCATGCTAAGTCAGTACATAGGTGAACGTGAATGCCACATGACAAAGTCTAGTTGCACGGGACTGCAACACGTGCGGGGCGTGCTGAGTCAGCACGGGGAAGGGGGAGGGGAGGCGTGTTACACGTGTCGAAGGCTGGTTGGTTGGTGATGCAACACGCGGGGGGAGGGGGCATGCTGAGTGCTTCGTCTATATAAGGCAAAGCTTGGTACCATTTTCATTGCGAGGAAGAGTGTTCTTTGAGTGTGTTGCTAGTGTAATGAAGGGTACTGCAAACTTGGTAGTATATCACAATGGTGAGATTATACGGAATACTCATGAGGGAGTAAGGTTTGTGTGTCAAAATCTGTTTTTGTTTGTGATTCCATGCACCTTGACATTCATCGAGCTTCAAAACGGTCTCTGTCAAAGCATGGAGAACAGTATATTGAGGAGAGTGAGCAGTATATTATACCAAAATCTGGTTATAGTTTTTGGTGGTCTAATACAGTTTGATATCATGCTGATCGTTGACGAAGAGAGTATGCAAAATATATTCCAAATTCATCGGCAGACTCAGATGTGATAGTCATAGATTGAGCTGTATGTTGAGTTTGAAAACGTAGAGACAGCTGAGATTCAAAATGATTTAGATATAGAGGATGATAGAGCTGTAGTGTATGAAGGAATGAACATTGACAGCGAAGACGACTTCGAAGCCACTTATGAAGCTGGCGAGGAAGACGAGGATGGTGATGTGGGAGTCGAGGCAGTAGCAGAGAATGTAGTGGTTTACCCCGCAGTTAGTCAACTGATGAACGTCCCACCTTTTATGCGTAATTTAGATCTTGACACCATGAATGCATTGGAATTCCTGGAATATGCAAATATAGGTACGTGATGAGTGAATAATACGTTTTTATAAATTTATATTTCGGATGGATCAAAGAATGATGATTTCTGCTTTCTGTAGGTGTTGTTGATCCTGAGGATGGAGAGTTCAGGATCAGAATGGAGTATAGTTTTAGAAAGTCTGTCGTCGCAGCAATCAGAAGTTACACTATCTCTAGAGGACTCGACTATAATGTTTATGAGTACGAACCACTAACGTTCTATGCAAAATGCAAGAAGTATGGGCGTGGGTGCGACTGGCTTATCCGAGCCAGCTTGATACAGAAAAAAGGTTGTTGGGAGATACGGATAAACAACGGTAGGCACACGTGCACCATGGGAACGATTTCACAGGATCATTCCAAGTTAGACTCGGACACAGTTGCTGAGGCTATAAGGCCATTGGTTGAGAGTGACTCGTCCATCAAGGTCAAATCTTAATTGCGGAAGTCCAGTCAAGGTTCAACTATACCATCAGTTACCGAAAGGCTTGGTTGGCAAAGCAGAAGTTCATAGCCAAAATTTTCGGTAGTTGGGAGGATTCTTACCAAGCTTTGATATGGTGTCTCTCGGTCATGACTCAGAAGATACCAGGCTCAATTGTCCAAATAGAAATATGACCCCTATACAACGGGACTAAGGAGGCGAACGGTGCAGAATACTCCACCGCGTATTTTGGAGTTTCAATCCATGCATTAGGGCATTCAAGCATTGCAAGCCTCTAGTTCATGTTGACGGCACACACCTATATGGAAAATACAAAGGTACACTTCTGGTTGTTGTTGCACAAGATGGGAACCAGAACATTGTGCCTATCGCCTTTGCCCTGGTGGAGAGCGAGACAGCTGATGCGTGGCACTTCTTTCTCAGGAATCTACGAAGGCATGTTGTTAGAAAGATGGTGTGGGTATGATCTCAAATCGACATGAGTTAATCCGAGTAGCAGTAAATCGTTTCGGTGGTGATTGGCAACCTCCAAGAGCATAGTGGATGTTTTGTATAAAGCACATCGGTAGCAACTTCTTATGGGCATTCAAAGTCCCGCACTTGCAAAAACTTGTTGCCAACATAGGGTATTCAAGGACGGTGGAGGAGTACAACATCAACTATAAGAGGTTGGAAGAGCGAGGCAAGGCATATGCCCGGTGGTGCGATGCCATTGGACTTAGACACTGGGTATTGACATTTGATGAGGGTCATCGATGGGGCCATATGGCGACGAACCTTGTGGAGTGCATTAATTCAATTTTGAAGGGTGCCCGAAACCTCCCTGTGTTAGCGCTCGTCCGAGCAACTTATTATCGGTTAAATGAACTATTTATGCGAAAGAGTGCCGAGACTCATGAACGCAAGTGTGCTAGATTTACTTACTCTGTATTTGCACAACAGCGGATAGAAGCAAATATGTAACGTGCTGGAAATATAGTTGTGCACCGGTTTGATAGACGAAATGAAGTGTTTGAGGTGCGTGAAATGCCTAATGGAAAGGTGTTGGTAGTTGATCTTGCGCGTAGACGTGTGATTATGGGCACTTTCTGGTGGAACGACTACCATGTCGACATGTTATTGCTTGCTTTGCCAACCAGCGACTCGATTGGCAGCTGTATGTGCATGATGTGTACAGGATGACAGAGGTTCGTAAGGTCTACAAATTTGAGTTCGTACCATTAGGCGATGCAGAGACATGGCCTATTTATTAGGGACCCACATTAGTCGCTAATCCCGCCTTGAGGAGAACATCGAAAAGTCATCCTAAATTGACCCGATACCTGAATGAAATGGACTCACACAATATGCATGATCCTCAGATATGCCGTCTCTATGGTAGACAGGGTCATAGTCGGAGTCGATGTTCTCAGCATGCCGGACCAATTGGTGCTGGTGACGATGGTGGACTGAGTGGTGCTGGTGATGATGGTGGTTCCTAAACCTTTTCTGGCCTTTATGTTTGTATGTTTAGGGTTGTTTTATCCATTAATGTTTTTCTAGTTTGTCGTGTTTGTATTTTTAAATTTGAGTTTATCCATTAATGATTTTGTTATTTGTCGTGTTTGTATTGTTAGGTTAATATTACCATCTAATGCCTTTGTGAGTTAAACATACAAAAGATTAACAAAGAATTATATTCACTTAATTTTGAGACCATAATTTGAATTTTGATTAAGTAAACATACAACTGATTAACTAAGAGTTATATTCAGTTAATTCTAAAACCATACTAAATTCTAAAAAAATACAAAAGATTAACTAAGAGTTACATTCAGTTAATTCTAAAACAATACTGAATTCCAAAAACATACACAGGATTAACTAATAGTTATTTCACTTCTTTCGAGCTAACCAATTCAGTCCCTTACCCATCATGCCCTGACCGAACTGCGATGGAGTAAACCTATCAAGTGGATTTCGTTCCATCCGTAGGCCATACGGATGACCCCAGACAGAGTCATTGATAGCCGGAGAGGCCGACCCACCTACCTCTGCTAGTGCAGATGCACCAGGGTTGTACTCGTCAACAACCTCAAAGGTCGCATGCGGCTCGATGAACCCACTATCACAGGACGCCTGCCCTGAGGTGTGATCAGAAGCAGGACCCCGCATACCAGTGGCCATATCTACTGATGTCCAATGTGGATCATCTGCGTCTGTCGATGAAGGCATAATGGTAAGATATGGACAACCACCTAAACCAGCGTTGACCCATTATTGTATTTGCCGATCTCCATGACCGTCTATAGGAATCTTCCATGGGATCGACGGAAAGTCAACCCATTCCTGTCTGGGCAGAATGTACAGTATGGGATGAGAGTGTTGGCAGGACTGACCCTACTAAGAGTGCCGACTGTGTTGAATGTGCCCGCTATGCTGACTGTGCCCGCTATGCTGACTGTGCCGACTGTGATGACTGACCTTGCTGTGGTCGCTGGAGTGACCGTGGTTGCTATGCTGGCT
This sequence comes from Arachis ipaensis, assembly GCF_059453495.1. NCBI lineage: Eukaryota > Viridiplantae > Streptophyta > Magnoliopsida > Fabales > Fabaceae > Arachis > Arachis ipaensis. The sequence goes on along the minus strand of NC_142439.1, from coordinate 16,269,814 downwards.
ATGGTGACTGTCATGGCGACTATGACTGTGGTCTTTTGGCTGTGGTATATAATAAGGAAATGGCTCAAAGACTGCATACTGAGGTGGTCCCTGAGGTGCTGGCTGTCCTAGTGCTGGAGGCTGGTATGGATGCTGAGGAACGTGCTCAGACAATCTCAACAGATGTTCGTACAAACTCACGTACCAATCCTGGTACTCCACCGATGGTCTAATGTCCCAAGACGGAAGGGGGTGCAGATATCGCAACCGAGTGTTATGACGGTTGTCTCATTCCTCTATCCATCCTCCATGTAAAACTGTCCAGTCATAAAGCTGCACTCCGCGAAGAGTGATGCAATGCTTACTCAATGGAATTTCTCTTGCTACCACCAAGGGGGGTTGTGCATACCCAAAGTGACGCATCACTCGTTCGCAGGATACCATTCGACACACTCGAACGACAATAACAGAGCAACGATGTCACATACCTCAAGGTGTCCATGTAACTCGTCGGGTATGTCCAATCCTTCGTACGGCTGCCACACAAACTGCCACATGTTATTAGAATATTAAAACCCTAATATTAATGTTTGGATACGAGAATCACATGAACCATAAATATTTACCTCGTCCATGTAGTTTATTTCCTGCCTAAATATCGCTACGGTTTTTGATAACCAAGCTTTGCTCTGATACGAATGACTCCACCTGAAACATGGTTCATTGAAAAAATTAAAAAAGGTGGTCGTCAATCAAATATGCATTCTCAATATAATGCAGGACTAAAATAGGAACTGTTACCTCATGACAACTGGTATCTCAGCCAGTGGACGGGACTGTCTGGGTACGGGCGCAATACACGGCAGTCGCTCCCATGCCCAAACAAACAACAAATTAAGAGGGTCATCCATCTCCTTAGTATCATACTGTGATGCACGACATAGTGCTATGTAAAGATGCGCGAGACATGCTGACCCCCAACTATAAGTATAGATCCGTTCGAAATCGCGAAGCAACGGTAGATACTTTGCGTGAACATATGCGGTCGATTTATTCGTGAATAGGGTTGAACCCAACAAATAGAAAATCTGACATCTGACGTATCTCTTAATAGACTCCTCGATATCCAGTGGCTCTGCGTCTCTGATAGTCTGAACCCAACCCAGCTTTATATAAGATTTCGAAGAACTATTGACAACCGATTCGCGACCGAATATCGCGATGCTCTGGCTCTGTAGGAAGTCGTTACTACTATCTGTACATCCGTTCACAGGCTCTCCATCTATGGGTAGGCCAAATATATGAGTGACATCTTCCAGTATCACAGTAACCTCATCCACCGGCAATACAAACGAATGAGTTTCTGGCCTCTACCTTTCCACCAAAACAGCTAATAAGGGGTAAAATCCTCTTATCAATCCAATCCTAGAAATGTAGTAGAATCCCTGATGCGAGATAATTATGCCGATTCAAAATTTAGACAAAACAATTCTATTGATAGCATAATCTAAACCGACAATCAATCCTCTCAATCAAAGTGTAAATTCAAAAGATTGTCATAATCCAAAACAAGTAAAAACCAGGAGTTTGAAGTTCCGGGTCGTCTCCCTCGGAATACGCAAATTAGATGTCACACTCTTGGTTGTGAAGAAAGGAGTTTTCTTCAATCAAAAGAACGAAAGATTAAAAGAACTAAGAAATAAAAGAACTAACAAATGATCAAATAGGAAAGTAAAGCAAATTAAAAGGAAACAAGATCAAAACTAATGAAAATGCTATAATTGCATAAAAGAGTCTTGACTTGGGAATGAGAATTAAGGAATCATATCATCATCATAATCACAACTATGGCAACTATGATGAATTAATCTCGCTTCGTCAACCCCTAACATTGAGGAGTAAGTCAAGCAAGCATAATTGGCCTTAATCCATAAGTCTTAGCTAAGTTACTAATTAACTTAGTAAAAAGCTAGCATCAATGGAAACAAGAGTCAACTAACAACCCAAGAATTACCACTAAATGTCAGACATTATGACTCTAGTATTCTAGGAACTCATTTCCCAAGCCAAAGTGTGAAAATCTACTCAAAATTACCAAGTGGCATTTTCACAAACACTTGGAGGGTATAAAAGTAAAACATAACAATTTGCAAAGGAAAATGAAATCTATAACCAAACTATTCACAAAATCAACAATATAAACTCAATCAAGCAAGTATAAATTATAAAACATGAAATTCATCAACCAAAACTTCAAGAAATCAAAATTGCATATGTTAACAAAATTACTAGACCCATAAGAACATAAGAGTAAATGTGATATAATTAAAGAGAAACTAAAGAGTACTTACAAAAAGAGATTAGTAAAATCAAAGACCAAAATTAGAACTATAAAATGCTACAATGAAAATTAAGTAAACCCTAAGAGAGAATTGAAAGAAAACTATCTATACTACTCCTACTCCTAATTATGTTTTCTATGCTAAAAGTGAGCTCTCCAAGTAACTCCCTTGATGTATGTTCATTTTCCTTTGTCCTATTGATTTGGTGAAACAAACAATCAAATTTTCAATCAAGCATATGGACATATAGGGCTAAACAAAGAAATAATTCAATGCAATCAAAATCCAAAAAGAATTTATTCAAGTCTCAAAAATGAAGCAACTTGCAAGAATGCCTAATAAGAAGTGTGGAAACATAGAATTAAGTAATCGAACCCTCACCGGATGTATATACACTCTAACTCTTAACTGGATGATCCAAATAATTGAAGATATGTTCTTTGGGTGCCGTATAATTACGTACCATTTTTAATCACTACAAATTAATAATTTTCTTCCTCCAAACAACCCTAACTCCTAACTCTCTTCTTCAGCCTCTCAACTTCTCCTTTCATGGTAAAATTGTTAAACATTCAACAACAACACTTATGCATGAAAATGGTTCCCAGAAGCTTAATTTATAGAGCTTCTTTGAGCATCGTCGGTTACCGAGGTGGGGGCTGTCCCCTGCATGTATACCACCTACAACACGCCCCCTGTGTTGCTCCAGGCTCTTCGGAAACAAGCGAAGACCTTGTTATGATGCCAGGATTCAGAGGCAATACGCCCGCTGCGTGTTGCCAGGGCTGTGCCACCCGTCACTGCAAGCCACCTCACCACGCCCCCCAGCGTGTTGAAACTGACACCTATAATACAGAAAAATACCTCCCTTTCCAATATTGAGCCAATACACCAATCTAGTTTCCATAAAAAATAATTTGTGACACAATAACTAAGACAATAAAAAAAATTCCTAAAAAAACAAATTAGGTTGATTAGGTAGTAAGTTCACTTGTCCTTTTAATTATATATTAGAAATTCAAATCATACCTTGTGTATGAGTTTATTTATTGACCAATAACAAATCTTTAAATAAAAAAAAGTATTGGGGACTAAGTTATTGTCTGCCAAATTTTGACAACAATAATTAATTATTATTTTTTATTAAAAATATTACATTTAAAAATATATTGATCATCATTAATTACAAATTTCAAACATAAGGATTTATACAATGCGGCACATTAACGACGTCTGATTCAACCTTAAAACCGTGATCGCATCCTCACCCGTCTCTAGGTCCTCTTGCAATCGTGGTAGTTGCGCTATCACTGTGTCGCCGCGGAGACCAATCAAACGTGAAGGGCTACTTCCCGAACCCGTTTATGATACAACCCTTTCCATTAAAGAGAAATTCATCCTACATACGGATATCGCACCCCAACCCCACCGTAGTTGTCGTCGTCGTCGTGCATGCCCCTCTCATGGAGCCATAGTGTTTCACCTTCATAGGAGCAAGGTGTAGTTGTTCCCGCTAAAGTCGAGGTGAGAGTGTTGCGTCGATGGATCCATCAATTTGTGAAGAAGGATCATATGACACTTCATATGATGTGCGTAATTATTCTAAGTCCACCGAAGTCAATGTCCGGTGTTTGAGTGAAGATGATACTCAATATGTAGAGAAGGTAAGTTGTGTGTTAGTAGCATAGTTGTAAGAACCGGACCCATAACCAGTTCGGTTGATGAATATGACTGGACAAGGAACGGAACCGTTATGAATCGGTCAGTTCTGATGAAAATCGGAGAACCGGCGATTTTTATTCAACCGGCTAGTTTGGAAGTTTTTTTTTAATTCACTTGCAAAAACGATGTCATTTTGGTTTAAAAAAAAGAAAGAGAGACTCGAATAACCCCCCAACCCCAATCCCTGTTTCCCCAACCCTAATCTCCTAACCAGTAACCACAACGGCTAACCCACCCCCTCACCTCCTTACCTCACTCTGTCACTCACCGCGCCACCGCTGCCCGCCGTCGTCTTCTTTGTCTCACCTTAGAAGACCTCACCGTGACACCCATTCTAAAGTCTCAAGGAACAGAACAGAACCGCGGCCCCGCTTCGTCTCAATCTCACCTTCGTCCCTGTCTCTCATATTTTTCGTCGCCATCACCGCGCTGTCGTCTTCGTCCTCTGTTCTGTCAAACAAGTTAGTTGAATATATTGTTCTCCTCTATTTTGCTCTATTTTTCTAATGCTTATTGAATGTGCTTGTTGAAAACTTGAAATTATGAAGCTGTTATGAATAATATTGTTATGTTGTTCTGTTCTGTTATGAAAATTTGAAATTTCTAGGATGATTATGTGAAATTTCTGTTGTTGAAATAGCTGCTTGTTGAATATACTTGTTCAAAACTTGAAATTATGAAGATATTATGAATAATGTTGTTATATTGTTCTATTCTGTTATGAAAACTTGAAATTTCTGGGATGAATAGGTGAAATTTCTGTTGTTGAAATAGCTGCTTGTTAAAATAGGTGATGTTGAAGTAATTGTTTAGTATGAAACTATGAATTTGCTTGTTCTGTGAATTTAAGATTGTTGTCTTGCTTAATAGGGAATAGGAAATACAGAATTTAGGGTTGCTGTTGTTTTATACTTTTGCTACTCCATATTGTTTTAGAATGGCTTCCGCGAATACACCATCAGAAATACCATCTTTGCAAGAACAAGGATCAACTTCTGATGCATCAATTAGAACCCAAAAAAACAATAATAGAGCAAAAACCTGATACTGCATGGGGTCATTGTAAACAAGTTGTGGAATTTGGAAAAACTATTCTGTTATGCATATATTGTGAGAAGCTTATTAGGGGTGGAGGAATTCATCGGTTTAAGCTTCATTTGGCTGGAAAAGGAGGAGATATTGAGTCATGTCGAAAGGTGCCAGCTACAGTGAGACATCAATTCCATCAAAGCATTAAAGAGCTTCGAAGTAAGAAAAGAAAAACTCAAGAACAATATGCATAAAGTTATAATGCTTGTGATGAAGTTAAAAGAGAATTTGACGAGATCAAACATAATGAGATGCAACAACAACAAAAATCCAGAGTTCCAGCACCTAGCTATAGAAAAGGAAAACAAGTCAAAGGATTACAATCCTATTTTATGTTAAGATCAATGGGGGGAATCTTATGGTTGTGGAGCGCCAAATTTGCAAAAGTTGGCGATTTGTATTTTAAGCCAAACTTGTAGTTCTTCAGGTTGTGAGCGTAACTGGAGTATTTTTGAACACATTCACTCAAAGAAGAGGAATCAGTTAGAGTGTTAAAAACTTAATGATCTTGTTTATGTTCATTACAAATTAAGGTTACAATAAAGGTACTTTTTTTTATTATTTTAAGTTGAAAGCATTATTTTAAAATTTTAATCATCACAAGAGTGACGAAGTATATTGATAACATAGGAAGCAAATGAGAAAGCAAGTTTATGATCCAATTTGTCTTGATGCATTTGAGGATCATTCGAAATGGATATTGGAAGATTCACCACCATTTTTAACTCTTGAAGAAGTTAATGCTTTACGAAATGATCTTACAAATATGTCTCTTCAATCACCTTTAGATGATTTAGGTATGCTTTTATTTATTTATAAATTATGATCAACTATAATTTTGGTATACTTTATAACATGTTTTATATTATTTTTTATCTTGATTTGTGAAGCATTATCTATAATGCTAGATCAATTGGATTTGAAAGATGATCGGGATGATGATGGAGCTAATAATTCTATGGAAAATGCAAATCAAAATGAAACCAATCAGGATGTAGCTCCACATTTGTCAGATGAAGAACGATTTCCCGACTTCGAAATCACTCCTTGGATATAGTTTATGAGTTGTTATCCTTATTGTGTCTAATTAAGATACTATTGTAATTGTACTAACTAATTTTATGTCTATCTTTGTATTAGTTATCTTTAGACTTTGAAACTTGGTTGTTTTTAAAATGTTGGTGAAGAACTGAAGATATGTATTTTGAATTTTTTAAGTTTATGACTATTTTTAGTATTTCATATTTTTTATTTACGTAGAACCGATTTTACCGGTTCAACCAGAAATTTATCGGTTGAACCAGTAAACTAGTAACTTGACTGGTTTGATCACTGATTCGGTTCTTACAACTATGGTTAGTAGTATAATTGGTGTGGATCTACTCTATGATAGCCTGATGGGACAAGTTGGATCTATGGTATATTTTTTTGTCTTTTTGTGTTCACCAAGTTACATGTTTCTTTGCAATTTTGTTTATAATTTTTTTGGGTATTAACAAGGATGCTCTTATTTAAAATTATTGTGCTTTTGTTTGTTTAAGTATAATTGTTGTGAATATATTTTTATGCTAGTACGATGCTACAATTTTGACATATAATGTATTTTTTTAATCTTTTTGTTCACCATGTTGCATTTCTTTTGCAACTTTGTTTAAATTTTTATTTTGTAGGCATTAACATGGATATTCTTGTTTGAAATTATTGTAGTTTTTTTTATACATTGGTGTTATTAATGAATAACTGGATGTTGGAAGAGTTTTTTTTGGTGTTGAATAGTGGATGCTTATCTCTTTTTGTAATATGTTTTTGGTTTGATCCGCTCAGCTGTATTAGGGTGTTTTTAATTTCAGGAAAAAAAATCTGTAGATATTATTGAGTTGAAGGATGATGATACGGAATTAAGTCATAAGGTGCGAATGTTATTGGAGACTACTTTATTGTTGTCATAATAATAACAAGTTATTGGAGACTAATTTTTTAAGTGTGTTCGGCAGTGAATGTTATTTTCTCTGAATGTATTTGTAGTTATCGGATCACACTGGAATTCAACTAGAAAAAATATCATACGTAGAATTACGATTTATTTTGTTGCAGTGGGCACAAGAATTCTATTCTAATTATGCAAAGAAAGTTAGGTTCATCACTAAGATTAGGAACACCAATTTTGACAAGACAAAAAATGAATTAAGGATATCCATTAACCTATCGATACATTATAATCGTGAAGGTTATCGGGAGTCTCGAGTGAAGACAGTATCTCGGGTAAAGAAAATAACAACCGCAAGATGCAGAGCAATGATGTACGTGATGTTTGATAGGCAGAAGGTTAATTGGATGGTGTCAAAATTAGAATTGAAGCATACTCATCCGTGTTTTTCTAAGCAATCTGTCCATTACCATGAACACATAGAACTAACCATGCATGCCAAGTGTGTGATTGAGGACAACGATGAAGTTGGTATACTGCTTAACAAGATGTATCTCGCACTGGCGAATGAAGTTGGTGGGTCGTCGAATTTGAGTTACTCAAAAAAGGATGTGAGGAATTACATTACAAGTAATCTGCGTTGTGCTGAAGAAAACGCTGATGTTAAGGAAATGTTGAGCTATTTCTTGCGAATGAAAGATATCAACCCAAATTTATTTTATGTAGTAGATATCGACGCAGCTAACAAGTTTAGGAGTACGCTCTGGGTAGATGCAAGGTGTAGGGCATCCTACAAATATTATGGAGATGTGGTGTCGTTTGATACAACATATAGTAGAAACAAGTATGTGTGTGTTTGTGTTTCTATTGAAAGGTTTCTTGTTTGACATTATCGCGAGTTCTTACTTGTGGCTATTTTTATTGCAGGCATGGACTACTGTTTACATCTTTTGTTGGTGTCAACCATCAGGGGAAGTCCACTCTGCTTGGATGTGCTTTGTTGGGAAATGAGAAAATACGTAGCTTTGAGTAGGTCTTTACGTAATGGCTGAAGTGCATGAGAACTGCCCTATAGGCCATCATCATGGACTAGTGCAAGTCCATGTTTGGTGCTATTAGGAATGTCCTTCCAAATACTTGTCACCGATGGTACATATAGCACATATTGAAGAAGATACCAGATAAACTCAGAGGATATGCTCGGTACATAGAAATACATGCTAAAATGACTGGCACTGTATGGAATGCCCGGTCTATGGAATCTTTCGAGAAGGATTAGGCTGGATTCGTTACTGAATTTAACCTAAAGCACAACAGATGGCTATTAGGTATGTTTCTTTTGGAGAGTATATTCCTTGTGAAGCTTTTTTTTTAGTATATTGGATTTTAGGTACTGTTCTCATCGGATGATTTATAACTTGTTTGGATGCTTTATGGGATGTCTCTGTTTGAAGGTTGATGGGTGTTTGGTTTACTAAGTCTGTAGATATGTGTGGTAATGTAGCTAAGTGTTCATGATGGTGGTTTTTGCATTTTTGTTTTTGTAGACCTTTTTGATGATCGACAAATGTGGGTTCCAATCTTTTTCTGAGATGAATTTTAGGCTGGAATAAGGAGCAAAAAGAACTAGAGGACGATGATATAGACTCTAAAGGAGTTGTCCCCTGCTCATCCAGCTCTACAATTGAAAGACAATTTCAACACGAGTACACAAGCTAAATGTTTAGGAAAGTACAACAGAAAATCAAGAAAAAAGGTGATGGTTTAATCTGCAGTGTAACTCAAGAGGGTAATTCGTTCCGTGTGAACGTGGACGAGCAAAACCAACTTTATGGGGAGTTTAGATACTGCACTAACGGTGTCGTGTTTAACCCATTGCCACACAAGGTTCGGTACGAGTGCAACATGTTTGAATCAAGAGATATTCTTTGTTGCTATTGTCTTGCTGTGTTTTCATATTACAAAGTAGACAGAGTACATTTTACTATGTTCTCCTTCGATGGAGTAAGAATGTGCAGCACAAACACACTTACATCAAGAGCAGTCATGATGAGAATCGATCGGATGAAAGCCACAACTTATTTAGAGGATTGCATTCACACTTCTATAATGTTACCCAGGATTTCGTGACCTGTGACGAAAAAGCGGCCATGTTACATTCAGCTCTTGACAATGTGAGGGCCAAGTTAGTTGATTATCGTGCAATTTTGGGGTCCAAAAGTGTTGCAACTACACAGAATAGCATAGCGACACAGTATGAGTCCACTCTTGGTGCAGATAACATTCGAGGTCTTTCAAAGGTGGCAACCAAGGGTCGGCCGAGATTGAAGAGCCTTGGATCTAAACTGGATAGCTTGATCAATAAATTTATGCAAAGAAAGATGAAAAATATACCTCTGGTGTGTGTTTACCATTTGTTTAATTTCGAACCCTTTGTTGAGGTGACTTTATGGATATAGTTGAATCATTTTTTTGTGCGTGGTACTTTTTTCTAGGAGAATGATATAGTAGTCATTCGAAATGTAGCGGTCGGTTCTGTTATTAGAGCGAATGAATCGCAAGAATATGCCGGATTCATGTTTTTGTTAAATACTCGTTTAGAAATAGTTAGAAGAATTTTGATTATGGATTTGTAAGGAGATTTTTTTGTATTTGGATTTTTTCCCCTTCTCTTTAACAAAATATTGAGGTATATAGTTTAATAAACAATTTTCAATTGAGGATATATGATTATTTTTTAGTGCGATTCACTGATATGATTATACTGTTATAAGATTTCTAAGTTTTAGTTAGCTCACCAAATTATCATGATTTTTATGTGATTTTAATGTGGAGCACACACCATAGTAGGTTCTTTAACTTAGATAGTGTCTCATTTTTGTAAGGTTATGTTCACAAGTAAATTTGACTAAGGCTTATTTGAGACTCCAACAAGTCTCGATTGTAACTTCGATTCTAAGAAAATGAAAAACACAACAAAAAAAGACACCTCTATCATAAGACACATCCATAGATAGACAAACCCATATAAGAAACGTTAATAAAGACACCTCCATTGGAAGACACACCCAAAGCTAAACACATACACAAAAAACATGAACAGAAAAGATACCTCCATCGGAAGACACGTCCATGGATACACGAATCCACAAAAGAGATGTTGAAAAAAAAAGACACCTTCTAAAAGACACGATATAGACACATCTGAATTAGACACGACCAAAATAGATATCTCCGTCAGAAGACACATCCATAGTTAGACAAATCCACAAAAGACACATTGGCGAAAGATCTCCAACAGAAGACATATCCATATATAGACACCTCCAAAGAAGACGCGACCAAAATAGATACGTCACTCATAAGACACATCCATAGATACACAAATTCACAAGAGACACATTGGCAAAAGACACCTACAACAGAAGACACATCTATATATAGATACCTCTGAAGAAGACACGACCAAAGCAGACACCTCTATTAGAACTAGACACATCTAGCAATAACACTTCTAAAATGTTAACATATTTAGCCTGTGCAAATATTTACACATTAAAATGGAGCAAGTGTTTAGCTTGTGCAAAATAAGACAAACCAATGTCCCAAGAGAGGATTCACATCCACAATAGACACATTCTCCGTTAATTAACCAACAAAATTGAACAAGGTTCTCAAAATAAATACTCGCTAATAACAACATAAGAATCCAAAAGAAACAGTCAATATGTGTAACATAAGAAAAATATCAAGTTGCAACAAAATATAGCTCAGCATGTGAGGGTATCTCTGGACAAGGTAAACAAGAATGTTCTATGCATCTTTTTTCTTCCCAAGTTTAGGACCTTTGATGGTCTATTTTTTCGACAATCATTCAGCTCGCCGAAGCATGCTCGGTGTTCTAACCTCTTTACGTTTGTTACTTGGATGGTTGTGGCGCACAACAGGTTGAAGACGTTGGTCAAAGGCATCTAGTGCTTCTTTAATGACTGAATTAGTATGATCCAGAATATGATATCAAGCATTATTTTCTTCCTATATAACTTGATGGTGCCCTGCATGTAAAAATCAATGTTGTATGACGGCATTTAGTAATGGGCAGTCGTGTTGTTTAGATAATTAACTATTCAACAATAGGATTTAGAAGCTGACATAATCCCATTCATTCAGTTTACTGTCTTCGGTCCAGTATTCCATGAATTTATGGTGTATACACCATAATCAAAACTAGGTGAATGAAAACAATGGACTGTATTAGAAGAATAGGTATAGATCTCAAGTAAACTTACAAATTAAGATATTGTTAGATTTTAAAGGGAACTCACCCGTTTGGTTGTATTAGGATAGAGGTGTATGTACAAGGCAAGCCTCTTTGAGTGGGCTTATACGTCGGGATAGCCACTTTAGCTATGTCTTTAATGAGCCTATCCTGAAACGCATTTAAAATTTAAATGTAATATAATAATACAGGTTAAATAGATTAACAAAGTCATGCGATCTTTTTATACCGCATATGCATCTATCCTCATCTGTGATGTATCATGTGGTTTACTGTGTAAACTATCCAGTACAAAAAGCATTTTTTCATAGACATGGAATGCATACACCCACCAGTAATGGGACATACATATGGAAAAAATCACTGCAATAATATATACTTGTAACTAGGCAGATTACGTACATGGATAAACAAAAACACATCTTGGTTGTTCATTTGCATCAATGTAAGTACCATGTCATATGGCAAATAGACTTATCCAGCTTCTCTTTGAAACTATTGTCTTGTCAAAATACTTGGTGTTAGTACCGAAGTGTTTATCCAAATCCGCATACACGGGAGTTGGCCCGTCCTTAAAGTCCTTCAGATTTTTTCAAACCTTGACCATTTCTTGTCAAAAGAAGACTTTGTAAGTGTTGCTAACCTACAATATACATAAAAGATTGATATAAAAGTATCTTTACCAGTATCACCGAACACACACAATAAAAGTGACGTGTGAATCTTTTTTACCCTGAGTCGTTGAACGCGCAACATATCCAGTGCACAACCTACATCATCTGCTTTTAAAATATAAATGTCGCCAAAATATGCGATCAAAGCAAACTGAAGTAACATGATTTTGGGTTACATACATTGCTATAAGCCAATGACGAGGTTTCAACGTGCACAAGTCCTCCCTTACTAGGACTACGTGTGGTCTGACGTCATACGATGCCACTATCTGCTGGCTATCAAGAGGCATGTCCACAATCCACCCTCTGATTCCTTGCTCATGCCACTCAGTGAGTTTCCGCCCCCGAAGTAACGGATGAACAGGGCGGGGGGGGGGGGGGAGAGGGGGATATTGTGGGTGTTTTTAACAACTGGGTCATCCCAAGTAAAAATGAGGGGTGCTATGGACTGGGGTGTACAGCGAACCTTTTATGATAATGGTTTGTATTAGATCCACACTAATGAGTTTCGAGTCGTAATACTGTTCGATATCTGCCTATAAATTTTCGCACTCTAGATTTCGTTGAGATAAGATGTAAGGATCACTGTTTCAAAAATAACTTTTGTGAGAGGGGCAACCATTATGCATTCGAAGGAGCCGATAGCAAATTACATGCATACTAGTCATAAAAAGTTTCTTAGCATTCACTTGCCTTTCAAATGCTCGAGAATATTCATCAAATCCTTAATACTGCACCAATGCTGTTGACAGAGTCTTGGGTTCAGAATCTTCCAGGTCGGATTGTTTCTTTGTTGTTTCTGTATGGATGGTTGTGCCGGTATGTTGAGGTGTTATTGTCCGATCTATTTTTCTAAGTCTCTTGCCAATGGGCTCGTTGTCATCATTATCCTCGTCGGATGCAACTGAAGATGCATCTGTGTGACTGAGCTGTTGCTAACTCCCCCTCTTATCAGATCCCTGAATTCGAAACACCAAACTAGTCATAAACAACAACCTTGAAGTGCTTTTAAATCACACAATCAATGCAAGATAAATTAATACAACATGTCATCAAGCAATTTAAAACATGGCATCCCGAGTAACTTTTTAAAGGCAAGTTGTACTGTTCTCATGTTTTAATTTTGAAACATGCAACTTAAAGATTTTTCAAATGGTAATGTCTACCCACTTTTGGTTTCTCTATTGTTTCTATCTGGCTTGTCGTGCCAGGTCCCCTTCCATCCTATGAAGTTGAGATGTTCTTGTCCGATCAATTTTTTTGCGTAGTCTCTTGGCAATGGGCTCGTTGTCGTTGTCATCGTCATCCTCGTCCGATGCAACTGAAGGTGCATCTGTGTGCACTGAGCCGTTGCAAACTCCACCCTTTTATCATATTCCTGAATTTAAAGCACCAAATTAATCATACACAACAACCACAAATTGCTTTTAAATCACACAACCAACACAAGATAGATTAATGCAACATTTCAATAAGCAATTGAAAAACATGACATCACCAGTAAGTTTATAAAGGTAAGTTGTACTGTTCTACTGTTTTAACTTTGAAACATGCAACTTAAAGATTCTTCAAATGGTAATGTTTACTCACTTTTGTGGACCCTATAGGTCTTTCTATCCGGTGTGAGCCTTCTCTTCGGGACTTGGGTTTGTCGTGACCTTACTTGCATGTCCTTCGACGAGCCCCCCATCGTTTCCGCTGGTGTTGATGCAATCCTGATTGGGATCAGCAACTAGTCAGAAGGCACATACAGCATAAGACATATCTAGGGAAGACACATCAATGTATGGTTGAAACAAAAGACACTACCGTTACCGACAAATCAGAATAATTCTTAATTGATAACACAACCATAAATGTTAGGTCCATGGAAGGGATCGTGCAATTAATTTCAAGAGAAATCGACATCCTCATTATAAATATCTTAGAGAAAAAAAACAGCAACGTAATAAAAAACAAAAAAGTTCTATGTGCTACAGGAATCTTTTAGTATCATTTCAGTGAATACCTCTGGTTGAACAGTTCATGCCATATCACTGAGCTCCGTGGAAGTCCATGCAGAAAGCTACGACTTTGATTTTTGACACTGCTCCAATTCACTATGCTTTTGTCTCTGAAAGTACAATACCTGGAGAAAGCACAAACACAAGTTAAGTGTTGGGATGCAAACGTTGAGTCTGATTAAGTGGCATTTTGTGTTAAAAAAAATTACCAGCAAAGCGAACATGCAACCCTCACAGGACTTATTGTTTTTACCTTGATACTTCTTGATCACCTGTTCTAACCACTTGAAAATATGAAAGGGCCAACGGAATCTCCCGGGATAAGAAACATCGAGTATTGTATTTATGTGCCACGGTGAGATGACGTGTTGCACTGTCGGACACAAGAACATCTTCAGGATGAGTAGGATGAAATGTCGTTTGAACTCTATCCTGTCATCTACGGAATCCATAGAATAGTTGTTGATGAAATGCCGAAGTTGTATGGTTTTCATCCGGTGAAATTTTTCTTACTACAATATGAGCAGCATTCCCGTGGCCGAAAATTGAGAAGTCGTCCACTACAGCATGCAGGTTGTAAGACCCAGAGCTTTTGGAAAATCTTATTATGAGTCACTTTAATTTATTTATTCATTAAAGGCTTTAATTTCAGAAATTATTTTATTTAAGCTAATTAGATCAAGTTTTGATAATTGAGTTAGAATTTTTATCTAATTCTACAATTATTGGATAATTTTTATATTTAAATTATAGAGTTTAGTAATTGTAAAATAATAAAAATTTTATATCATTTGATTTAAATAATTGAGTTTTTGGATTTTAATACTTTAATTTTTATGAATAAAGAAAATTAATTATATTATCTCTAATTCTTAGATTAGAATATTTATTAGAAAATAATTTATAAATTGATGAACAAATAGTATTTTTATACATAATTATTGTTGGATTAAAATTGATTTTCAATTACTATATTATCCCTATTTTTATTTGAAATTACCAAAAATTATATTTACCCTTTTTAATTCACAAACCCTAATTTTCACATAACAAAACCCTAACCCTAACATATTTTTCCCTCTCCCAGCCGCCACAACCCCTCCCATTTCTTCCAAAAACAAAGACACACACACACAACCATCCAAGGAGAGAGAAGAGAGATCGAGAAGGGAGATTAGGAAGAGAGGGAGGAGCCGCGCCATGCCGCTGCCCAGCCGTTGCCGCTGCCGCCGAACTGCCGTGCATGAGGACCCTATGTCGTCGCCGCCATTGTCGTCACAGAGGAAGAAACCCAGAGGAGAGAGAGATCGCGCGACGTTGAGGGAAGAAGACGCGAGCTAGTGACCTAGGGGAAGCTGCAATCGTTTGTGCCTCCCGCCGTCGCCAACTGCATCGCCACTGTCAGCCTCATCGCCGTAGTAGAGGTTCTCCAGGAGAGAAGAGACGATGCGACGGGAAAAAGGGGGAAACCACCTGCGATGCCACTGGAGCTCCTGTCACCGTCAGAAGTTACCGCCATGGCCGCCACCCTCCCAGCGGTTGCAGTGGTTGTTGCCTGTCGTGTATGGCCTCCGGGGAAGTTGCTATGGCCGCTGGAACCACTGCTGGAGCTGTGGTTACTCGGTTCTTGGTTCTTTCTTGGTATAGTAATTTGAAACTTTTAATTTGGTGAAAATGGGTTTCGAAAGAGATACAAGCTTTTCTGCCTGCGAAGTGTACATGCCACTCACTCAGTAAGACGAATAATGAGTTTAGAAAAAGATACATGCTTTTCTGCCTATAGGAATCTTAATTTTTCTATTTTCTTTGCAAAGATTCGGTACAGATAAAATAGGATTCTCATTTGTACCAATTATTTTAGTGTGGTTTTTACTGATAGGGGGAATTGGTCTCTATAATTTGTTCAAATATGATATCAGAGTGTTGCGTGCTTTCAATCCAAAATATATAGTTGATTACTTCAAACGCAACGATAAGCAAGGATGGCTATCACTTGGTGGAATGTTTCTATGCATAACAGGTCGGAATATAGCATATTTGCCTAAAGCGTTTTATTTTCATTATTAATCGGAAAATCAGCTCCGCTCCTAGTTTATTAATCTCCTTAATTAAGTTGTATTGTTCTTTAATTCTAATTAGTACTCATATAATCATAGGATCTGAGGCTATGTTTGCAGACTTGGGTCACTTTAATGTAAGAGCAATTCAAGTGAGTAAATAAACGTAAACTTGTGTTTGTGCATATATTTTCTCTATCTTATATTAAACTTGCTTTTTTTTTCTTTCTGATTTGGCGGGGAACTTTGCTAATATATTTACCTAGGTCATATAGCAACCTTTATTATGTCATCCAATCCATTCTAATTTTTAAGAGTTATATAAGAAGTAAGCTTACTAAATTATCGTTATTATTGACGCAGATCAGCTTCACTTTGATTACATGTCCTGCAATATTGTGTGCATATACTGGGCAAGCTGCATTTCTTCGAAAGTTCCCTGAAAAAGTGGGCAATACTTTCTATGAAAGTCTACCAAGTAAGTTGAGCAATCATAGGAAATTCAGTTACTGTAGTTATTATGATTAATTAGTAAAGTCCAATGTATTAATACATGCAGATCCCATATACTGGCCAACATTTGTCGTGGCTATTGGTGCTGCCATCATAGCAAGCCAAGCAATGATTTTAGGAGCATTTCCATCATATCACAGGCCCTGAGTCTAGGTTGTTTTCCACGATTTAAGGTTGTGCATACTTCCACTAAGCACGTGGGTTAGGTGTATATTCTTGAGATCAATTACATGTTCATGATTGGAAGCATTATTATGTGTGCTGCCTTCAAGACCACAGAAAAAATAAGTCAAGCATACGGGATTGCAATTATTGGGGATATGCTTATCACAACGTGGTTGGTTTCATTGATAATGGTAGTTATATGGAAGAAGAGCATATGGCAAGCTACTATCTTCTTATTGATATTCGACTGTATAGAGGCTATTTATTTCTCATCTTAGATAACAAAGTTCATGGAGGGAGGATATATTCCAATTGTGTCTCTTTGTTCTTGACGATGATCATGGGAATCTGGCATTACGTGCACAAAGAGAGGTACATGTTCGAGCTTAGAAATAAGGTTCGCAGTGAGTATATAGGGAAATTGGCCATGGATAGGGACATAAGAAGAGTTCCTGGGGTGGGGCTTCTCTAATCTGAGCTTGTGCAGGGGATTTCTCCGATATTCCCCCATCTCATAGCTGTATGTCATCCATCCATTCAGTCCTTGTCTTTGTTTCTATCAAGGTCATCCCTATCAGCTAAGTTTCCTTAGAGGAGATGTTTCTATTTTGCCATTTGGAGCCCAGAGATTACCGAATGTTCCATTGTGTGGTTAGATGCGGTTACAAAGATAAACTCGAGGATGCTCTCGTGTTTGAATCATAGTTAATACAAAATCTCAAGGCCTTCATTCACCTAGATGAACCTGAGGTCAACTTCATCGACATGGCAACGCAAAGGAGTGTGATGCATATGCTTGGCGAAGCAGAGGTGGTAGCTCAACTAAATTCACCGTTCCTCAATAAGATAGTTGTCAACTATGCTTACACTTTCTTAAGAAAGAACTTTCTCCAAGGAAACCAATTGATGGCTATCCCGCGTAAGAGACTTCTCAAGATTGGAATGACATATGAAATATAATTCATCATCAACGATCATTTCATTTTCCCCTTACTCTTGCTCTATTACATTTCTACATGCATCAAATTTATTTGTACTTAGTTTTTTTGGTCATTTATTTATTGTATTTTCATGTAACCAAACAAATACTCAAGTAAGTATCAAATAATAAGACCATCTCCAGTTGAAAACTCATCTCAGCCCTTATTTATGACCCACTTATCATAAGAAATAACTTCATACCAGCTTTTGCATCATAAACAATAAATAAGAACTCAAAATATTTTTCTCTTTTCTATTAGAAAGAACTAAGTTTAGTTACTATTGTGTCTCACTTAATTAATTAATTAAAATAATTAAAATTAATGTAGTTATTTATTTTTTATAATAATACTATTAAAATTTATAAATTAAAAACTAATTCAGTATTATGAAAATAGTAATATTTGAAAAAAAATTAATTACTTAATAAATAACAATAATACATAATATATAATTCGAGTTTAAACTAATTTGCAAAATTACTTAATATAAAGAAAAACATAATTAAACTCTATAGTTGCCGACGCGCATTATGAAATTGTCATATGTGTTCAATCAAGTCCCCTTTCAGTTCTCAATGCAAATGCCTATTTTGAAGTTGGACATTTTTTTGGAGAAATTGATGGTATAGTGCAAATTCTTTTTTCCCATATGAGGTTTTGATAAGCCATTTTTGACATTGTGATACTCTAGATCTTGAGCAACATTTCCTGCATGAGTGTCTCTTTCATCCTCAACAATCATATTATGCAATATAATATAAGCTCTCATTATATTTGCAAGCTTCTTCTTTTTCCAAAAGTGTACTGGCGTACAATTGCAAAGTGAAGAGTATATAAGATAAGAAACCCATTAACTTGACATCTTAATATTTTAACTTAGATGTAATGTCTTCGCATCTTATGTTCTTGCACTTGGTTCCTCTCCGTTGATATCTTCTGATCTTATGTAGTTCAATTTTAGACATGTTTGATTTTCATAAAATTATTAACAAAATTTTTGGGTTTTATTTTATAAATAAATATAAAAATATTTTTATTTTTAGCAGATACCAATTTTCTAGAGAATAAGGTTGGGACCTTGGGATGATCGGTCCATCCTACTCCTACTCGCTAAATTGAGCGACATAAAAATTGGTGGTTAGGGCAAGGATAATCTCCTTACACTCCTCATCCAACTCCTTCCGCATAAAAAATAAAAATAAAAAGTCTTAAATATGATCAATAGTCTATTTATAATTATGTCAATGCTTATGTGTGAGAGTATATAAAATAAATGAATAACATTGTTTCTCATTTAATTTAGTAAGTAAATTATCCTTCATGAATTTATTATTATACTTACAATATCAAACATACGACTAAATTTAAAAAAAATGGGTATATAAGAGAATGAAAGAATTTAATATGTGAGAATAAACTTTAATTTAGTTCAGTGAAGAGAAGTTTATCATAGTGTGTATACATATCTTTGATAATCATTGTTCTCTAAATAGGTTGGTACCAGTATGTTTAGAATAAGAATTTTTCATGTTATTGTTAGTTCTAATTTAGACTGATCCAAAGGTAAACGAATTAGAAATCGCTATTCAAAAATTGTTGCTCTACATAAAAATCAAAATTTTATTTTCTCTCACCTTTGTAGTTGTTCTCTTTTTTGGTGAAAACATAGAGAAATGAAAAGTATATAAGATGAGAGACCCATTAACTTGACACCTTAGGATTTTGAATTGAATATGGTGTTTTTTCATCTTAAGTTCCTGCACTTGGTTTTTCCCCGAAATCTCTCCAGTGGTCCAGAGCTCTCCACGGTGGCCCAATAAATGGTATCAGGACCGATGGTTAATTGGTCTAATGGTTAAGGAGTATTTAAAATGTGGGATGAATGCTCAAATATGGTAAACAACATATAAGAGAGGGAGTTGATGTGCTCACTGTGGTGGCTCACATTTGAAGGAGAGATTGTTATGGTTGCAAGTATGAGGAATGATTTAGTCCCACATTCAAAAAAACATAGAGAAGTGAAGAGTATATAAGATAAAGAGCCTATTAACTTGATACCTTATGATATTGAGTTAAATGTAGTGTCTTCTCATCTTATGTTCTTGCACTTAATTCCTCTCTGAAGTCTGTCTGGTAGTCTAAAGTTTTTCACGGTTGTCCAACATGTAGTATCAGAGAAGATGGTTATTCGGTCTGGTGATGAAACATCAAAAATCTTCCCGACAAGGGCGATCCGAGTGGCATTTTTCACATTCAAAAAAACTTAGAGAAGTGAAGAACAATTTTATATTTTTTGTGGTGTCTTCTCATTTTATTCTCATTTTATGTCGTTCAATTATAAACATGCTAGATTTTCATAAAATTATTAAGTGATTTTTTGGACTTTATTTTTTAAATAAATATTAAAATATTTTTATTTTTAGCAGAAACCATTTCTTAAAAAATAGGGTTGGGGTCAAGGAGATGATCTGCCCAGCCTACCCCTACTCGTCAAATTTATTGACATGAAAATTAGTAGTTTGGATAAGGATAATCTCCTTACACTCCTCATCCATCTCCTTCTTCACCAAAAAAAAAAATAAAAAGCCTTAAATATAATTAATAGTTTATTTATAATTAGGTCAATGCTTATGTGTAAGAATATATAAAATAAATGGATAATATTATTTTTTATTTAATTTAGTAAGTGGATTGTCCTTCATGAGTTTATTATTATACTTATAATATAAAAAATACGAATAAATTTTAAAAAAATTGGATACATAAATTATGACCTATCCATCAATATTTACACTATACTAATAATAAGCACATGGTGAGTTCAGAGCAGTGACGGATCCAGAAAATTTTATCCGTAGGGGCAAAATATATATAGTATAATAATAATTTATATAATTATACTATAGTATTATAAAATATAATTATTCCTCAAATTATTTAACTATCAAATTAAAATAATAAAATAATAATTTAAATAATAAATAATTTAAAATTTCATTCTTCTGGGTTTCATATTTTGAAAAGATTGAATAATCTTTTCATTGTCAATACAATCAAATGTCTCTCTTTCTATGTATGTCACTAAACAATCATTTTAAAAATTCATCTCCCATACGGTTGCGAAGCCGACTCTTTATGATGTTCATAGCAGAAAAGGTTCTTTCAACTGATGCAGTTGCTACAGGCAAAACTAAAGCTAACTTCAAAAGAAGAAACACTAATGGATAAACAATATTTTTTTGAGTCTCAACCAATTTCTGAGAAAGAGCACCAATCCCATTTAATTTTGAGAATTGATCATCAGAACGCACATCTAGTATGAAGTTCTCAAGTTGACTATCAAGTGCCAAAAGTTGAGTAGAAGAAAATTCTAATGGATAGAATTGAGCTAACTGGATTAACTTCTCCTTATCAAACGCAAGAAATGAGTGTCTTGGATTCAGACAAGCTATACAAAGAAGTAATTCAGTATTCACCTCTGTAAAATGATTGTTGAGTTCTTGAAGTTGTCTATCAACTACTTGATAGAATATCTCAACTTGAAAATGATACAAATTTGAGATCTTTTGAGCTTTGCGTCTTGATCTTCCTTGTGACACAAATATATCATCCATTTTTGGAACAGTAATATTATATTTTTCACAAAACAATGAGACTTCGTCAACTAAAAGAGACCAACCATCATCTCTTATAGTTTGCAACCGTTGCTTAGACACTTTAACCAATGCCATAGCATTTACAATGTCTTGATCATTCCTTTGTAACGCTTGAGATAATTCATTAGTAACTCCCAAGATATTTTTCATCAAGTACAAGTTGAAAATGAATTCAAAGGATTGAATGACATTCAATAAATGACATGCTTCAGCTCTTTGTTCTGAATTATTTCCATCTTCCTCAACATATTCAAGAACATTGACCACGGAAGGAAACAAAGAAATTAATCTAAGTATAGTTCCATAGTGTGAACCCCATCTAGTATCTCCAGCTCTTTTCAAAGTTATTTCTTGATTCAAACCACATCCACTAGCAGTTTCTCCACTTTGTAATGCTTCAATTGTCTTAGTCATCTGACTATCACGAAGCATATCTCTTCGTTTACACGAAGTTCCAACAACATTGCACAAATTGGTTAACAAATTGAAAAGCAAAGCAATTTCAACTTGTTTTTTTGCAACCGTTACAAGAGCTAACTGAAGTTGGTGAGCAAAGCAATGTACATAGAAAGCATAAGAATTTTCTTTCAATATCAAAGTTTTTAAACCATTAAATTCTCCTTGCATATTACTTGCACCATCATATCCTTGGCCACGTACTCTTGATAAACTTAAATTATATGTTTCTAATAATGACTCCAATGCTAATTTTAGAGATAAAGCATTAGTATTAGAAACATGAACAAGACCAAGAAAATGCTCCCTAACTTGCCCTTCTTTATTCACATACCTTAAACAAACTGACATTTGCTCCTTAATAGAAATGTCGCGGGCTTCATCAACCAAAACAGCAAACAATTCATCCCCAAGATCATTAACAATAACTTTTGTCGTTTCACTTGCAGCAGCTCTTACAATATCTTTTTGAATTGAGGGAGCTCTTAGTTTAAGATTCCCACGAGCATTTTTGAAAGCACGACCAATCTCTTCATTATGTTGCGCAAGAAAGTTTAGAAGTTCCAAAAAATTTTTTTGATTAACAGAATCATCTGTCTCATCATTACCACGAAAGGCCAATCCTTGTCGCAAAAGAAATCTAATACAATCAATTGTGGCTGTCAAATGAATTTGATAATTCTTTTTAGCTTGCTCAGATTATTTTTTAATAGCAGCACTAATGTGTTGTTTTGGTTTCATAAGTGCTTCACATTTTCTCCAAGCTTGATTATGAGCACTATCATGAATCCCAACATGAGTTTGTAATCTCTCCCCTTTTTTTCCAATTTGAAAAGCCATTGGTTACAAAAGCATCGCCACCTTCAGTCTCAGGTTTCATAAGATAACAACAAAGACAAAAAACAGCATCTTTTGATATACTATACTCTAACCAATTGCCATAATCATCAAACCAATTAGGATTAAATCTTCGAAAAGAAGAACCATAAGCAGTTTGCGGAAAATCATGATTCCTTGGTTGACAAGGACCTTTTTTGCAAATATGCAAATCTAACTTTGTCTCTGTCATTCGGATGATAACTTGAAATCTTTGGTCGTTGTCCTGGATCTGCTATGAGACTCTCTACTTCGAATTCTAAAAATCTCCTCTTGTTAGAAGAAGTCGATGAATTGTTTTGGGATCTAATCTCCAATGATGAAGTTCTTTTGAAATATTTCTCCATTACTAATAGAATAAAATTATAAACCTAAATTAATTCACAATTCTATACAAATTGAGAAGTTCAGTATAAAATTATAAATATATTGAGAGTTTATACTGATAATATATTCTTACATGATGAATTGCTTAATATATTCATATAAAAGATACATTAAAATAAGAATATAAAACTATATAGCTTTAAAAGATAAATCATTTTCCTCAGCATATTATAAATACATCATCAATTCATCATAATTGAATACCACAAAAGTACAATGAAAAAAGATATTCAAATGGGATATTACATATAACACAAGTTAAAGGAAATTAAAACGCAAGTCCATAATTTGCATTAATTATCCTAATAGAGATTTGAAAGTACAAATTCTTGTTTCTTTGCCAGTAGCCAATTGTAGATGGCAGAGCTTTGATGTGTAGAGTTCATGCTTTGGAAGCTAGGAATGAATGATCAGAAAGTACTTTAAAGTGCTTGCTATAGAAACTGAAAGCTATGTACTGTAAGCTTCTAAATCATTATCCCTTCTAACATTCATATCATAATCCCCTGATTCCCCTCTCATTCTTATTCATATCATAGGTCCCTAGATCTGCGTTTCTTTATTTTCGAAATAATTCTTCTACTATAGGAAAATGTCAAGCCAATTACATCAGAACACAATTACATCAGAACAATTCTTCTATCAGAACACAATTACATCATAACTCCATTAAAATTCTATCAGAACACAATTGTTAATTAACAAAGTAACCAACAATTATATTAGAACTCTATCAGTCTATCAGAACACAATTACATGATTTACATCAGAATAAATTCAATCACATCAAAACAAATTAATCAACTATATCAAATTGAATGAATTAATGAACTATATCAAATTAATGAACTATATCAACTTAATAACAATGCAGCAAATGAGAATAAAAACTGAATGAAGCAGGGTACCCAACGGCAGAACCAGCGGCACCCAGGACCCAGGCACCCAGCGACAGAACCAGCGGCAGAACCAGCGGCACAGCGGCACCCAGCGGCAGAACCAGCGACACCCCACACACCCTGAGTCCCTGAACTGCTGAAGACAGAACCAGATCTACACGCCGAAGGAACGGGAAGACAGAACCAGACGATGATTTAAGGCTTGTAGCTGTGAAGACCGAGGAAGAAGAAGAAGAAGAAGAATACCTCATCATACACCAGACGCTGAAGGAACGCAGCGCCAGAACCAGACGCGGGCACGCTGCGATGCAACGAGAAACCGACGGAGCCGACGCGGGAGAAAGACTGAACAGAGTGGGCGAGTGGCGGTAGACGACACGACAGTAACTGAGGGCTGGAGTCTGGAAGCGGTCAAGCGGAGGTTGGAGGCTGGAGCAGAAGAACAAAATTGAAAAAGGGAAGGAGAAGGGTTAGCTGATTAGGGATTAGGAGGGTGGACAGTGGGGTCAAAATGAATTTGATGGTGGGGACAAATTAGACAATTCACTAAGAACTACTAATTAATTTTTCCAAATTCACTGGGGGCAGTTGCCCCCACTGAGTGTTGAGTAAATCCGTCCCTGGTTCAGAGCATGCTGATTCTATATGAGTGAAGGAAAGCATCTAGTATGTGAAAATAAACTTTAATTTAATTCAGTAAAGCGAAGTTTATCATAGTGTACATACATGTCTTTGATAACTATTGATCTTTAAATAGGTTGGTACTAGTGTTATTAGAATAAGAATTTTACATGCTATTGTTAGTTCTAATTCAGACCGAACCAACGGTAAACGAATTAGAAATCACTGTTCAAAGATTGTTGCTCTGCATAAAAATGAGAATTTTATTTTCTCTCTTCTCTCTCACTTTTGTAGATGTTCTCTCTTTTAGAGAAAACATTGATAAAAGAAGAGTATATAAGATGAGAGACTCATGAACTTGACACCTTAAGGTTTTGAATTGAATGTGGTATCTTCTCATCTTAAGTTCTTGCACTTGGTTTCTCTCCAAAGTCTCTCTAGTGGTCCAGAGCTATCCACAGTGACCCAATAAGTGGTATCAGGGCCGGTGGTTAATTGGTCTAGTGGTTAAGGAGTATTTAAAATGAGGAATGAATACTCAAACATGATAGACAACATATAAGAGATGGAGTTGATGTGCTCAATGTGGTGGCCCACATTTGAGAGAGAGATTGTTATGATTGTATGTGTGAGGAATGAATTAGTCTCACATTAAAAAAATATGGAGAAGTGAAGAGTATATAAGATAAGGAGCTCATTAACTTAATATCATCTCGAGGTTTTGAGTTAGATGTAGTGTCTTCTCATCTTATGTTCTTGCACTTAGTTCCTCCCGGAAGTCTCTCTGGTAGTCTAGAGTTTTTTCCGGTGGCCCAACAGGTGGTATCAGAGCCGATAGTTAATCGGTCTGGTGGTGAAGCATCGTGTCTTCTCATCTTTTGTAGTTCCATTTTAGATATGCTAGATTTTTTGGACTTTATGCTAGATTTTTTTGTCTTCTATTCTTAAGTAATTTTTTGGACTTTATTTTTTAAATAAATATTAAAATATTTTTATTTTTTGTAGAAACCATTCTTTAAAGAATAGGATTTGAGTCATAGAAATGATCTGCCCATCCTACTCCTATTCGCCAAATTTAGTGACATGAAAATTGGTGAGTTTGGACAAGGATAATCTCCTTACCTTCCTCATCCAACTCCTTCCTCACCAAAAAACATAAAAAGCCTTAAATATGATTAATAGTTTATTTATAATTATGTCAATGCATATGTGTAAGAATATATAAAATAAATGAAGGAGAGAGTTGTACATACTTCCACTAAGCACAAAGGCCATGTATATATTCTTGAGATCAACTACATATTCATGATTGCAAGTATTATTATGTGTGCTGCCTTCAAGACCACAGAAAAGATAAGTCAAGTGTACAGGATTGCAGTTATTGGGAATATGTTGATCACAACGTGACTGGTTTCATTGATAATGGTAGTTATATGGAAGAAGAGCATATGGCAAGCTACTATCTTCTTATTAGCATTCGGCTGCATAGAGGCTTTTTGTTTCTCATCTCAAATAACAAAGTTCATGGAGGGAGGCTATATTCTAATTGTGTCTTCTTTGTTCTTGATGATGATCATGGGAATCTGGCATTACGTCCACAAAGAGAGGTACATGTTCGAGCTTAGAAATAAGGTTCGCAGTGAGTACATAGGGGAATTGGCCATGTATAGATGTTACATGATAAAGACTCTGTAGTGCAGTAGCTGTATCAGATAAAAAGGATTAGTTAGTGTAATTGAAATTAGTTAGGTTGTTAGTATGCTATGCAACTGGCAACCAGTGCAGCAAGTCAATTATTTTAGATTAGTTAGAAACTGCATATATATCTATTATTACAGTTAGTTGAATTTCAGATTCTTCTAGATCAATTTTGTGAGAAATGAAATCAGATTCTTCCTTCTCTCTCCTTCTCCTCTTTCTCTACTAGTTGATCCTTCTTCTTCTTGTTGCTCTCTTCTCTTGCTTCGTTCCCTTCCTTTCTCTTCTCTTCACACTTGAACTCACTTGACAGAGTTGATGAGAGTTGCTCTGCTTCATCCATGGCTGTTTTAACATGGTACGGTGAGCGTGGACTGACGTAGAGGCTCCGATCATGAGATCGAGTGTGAAAGGTCCCGGTTTGAAGAATCGTGAAACTGTGCCAGGATCTTGAGCAAGGAAGCTCGCGATCTGGTCAGTAGAATTTGACGACCCTTGGAAATTGAAGGTTTTCTTTGAGAAATTGAGAAATTAAACCAGAAATGGCAGAACAAGTTCTGCAGAACATTGACATTCAGGTTACTTGCAAACCTGTTGAATCATGTCAATTAGCTACAATTAGCTACAAACCGTGCGAATGTGAATCCGATTATGGATCCGGTGAGTCCTTATTT
The DNA here is from genome assembly GCF_059453495.1 of Arachis ipaensis. Classification (NCBI taxonomy): domain Eukaryota; kingdom Viridiplantae; phylum Streptophyta; class Magnoliopsida; order Fabales; family Fabaceae; genus Arachis; species Arachis ipaensis. Next base: position 16,242,814 of record NC_142439.1, on the reverse strand, counting down.
TCTGCATCCTAGAGAAAGTCCAGGAGTGCCTTTAGTTTCAGTAATTCTTGGTGCAAATAATTACCATGCATGGGAGAGAGCTATGTGGGGAGCATTGAAGTCAAAGAACAAATTAAAGTTTGTTGATGGTTCCATTACTAAACCAATAGAAGAAGACTCTTTGTTTGAGGCATGGGATAGGTGCAACACCTATATTGTGTCTTGGTTGAATCTTTCTTTGAGTGCAGAGATAACGCAAAGTGTCATATGGATGAATAATGCCGCTGACATCTGGAATGCACTGAAACACAGGTATTGTCAGGGTGAGTTGTTTAGAATTGTAGAATTGCAAGAAGAGTTGTTTGCAACCAAACAAGGTGACTTGAGCATCACTGCATATTTCAACAAATTAAAGGGGCTCTAGGAGGAATTAGGCAATTTTTCTCTTATGCCAGCTTGTAAGTCTTGTATTGGAGAGTGTGACTGTGGCCTTGATGTTGTGAGAAAGCATAAAGAAGACATATGTGTGGTTAGGATGCTAAGAGGCCTGAATGATCAATATGCTATTGTAAAATCACAGGTAATGCTCATCAAGCCACTTCCCGATGTTGATGCTGCGTTTTCATTGCTTCTGCAGCAAGAGCGACAAAATGTGGAATCACTTGAATGTAGAACCTTGATGGCCAGCTCAGACACAAAGTCAAATTATGCCATGAATCCCCAAGCAAGCTCAAACACGAAAGGGCGAAGAGGCTTCAGAGGTAGAGGTGGTAGAACCACTTATGGAAGAGGAAGCCAAACTCAAGGATATAAGCAGTGCATCTTTTGTGGAAAAAGTGGTCACACTGAAGACACATGTTATAGAAAACATGATTTTCCACCCCATTTGAGAACTGGAAATGGAGGAAGCATAATCAACAATATAATTGCTGATGAGCACGATGAAAAAGTCAGCAATACACCTCAGAAAGTTCAGTATGACTCCAAGATCTCATTTTCTATAGATAAAAAAGTTGGCATTATTGGCACTTCTAGAGAAGCAAAAACCACAACAGTAAAGTCATAATCAAACCACCACACTACCATCTAGCCAAGGTATTGCATTCATCATGTCATTAGCTACTTTTAGTCATTGCTCTTGGGTTATTGACTCAGGAGCCACTGACCATGTCTCATATTCAATTAGTGCATTTAAAAGCCTATACCACATCAAATATGTGCATATAAACCTACCGGATGGAACACAAACTATCACAGATATAGCTGGTACCATAGAGTTTACTGTCCAATTTCAATTAGTACATGCATTGTTTGTCCCGAAATTTAAGTTTAATTTGATATCAGTACCGAAGTTGACTAATAATTTGAAATGCAAGTTCATTTTTGATGACTCCAATTGTGAGATACAGGATCCAGTTTCCAAGAAGAGGATTGGAGTAGCTGAACAAAGAAGGGAATTTTATACTTTTGAGAATTTAAAATCAGTCACAACAACAAATATCACATCAGCATTGTCATCTATGGTCTTGCCTTGCAATTCCAGTAAAGATGATTCAGAAGCAATTTGGCATATTAAACTAGGCCATATACCATCTCAGAGAATAAATGTGATGCAAAAATCATATATTTTTTGAAAAATAAAGGGAACATTGGACCCTGTGACTCTTGTCACTATGCTAAACAAAAACAACTTACATTTTCTTCTACCATGTCTAAGTCTGTGAATTTGTTTGAGCTAGTACATATGGATATTTGGGGCCCCATTGGAATAGTTTCCATTGGAGGACACAAATATTTCTTGACTGTAATTGATGACAAAAGTAGATATACTTGGATTTTTTTCATGAAATTAAAGGCTAAGACAGCTTCTCTTGTGCAAAAGTTTATAAATCTTGTTCAAACACAATTCAATGTTTCTGGGAAAAAGATCAGAACCGATAATGACCTTGAATTCAAGTTAAATTCTTTCTACAATTCCAAAGGCATAGTGCATCAAACAACATGTGTTGAGACTCCTCAACAAAATGAAATTGTAGAAAGAAAGCATCAACATATTTTAGAAAAAACTAGGGCATTAATGTTTCAAGCAAACATGCCAAAGAGTTTCTGGACATATGCAGCAGCACAAGCTATTCATATTCTTAATCGTATACCTAGCATTCTATTACAAAGTGTTTCTCCTTATGAATTGAGTAAATTACTAATTATGCCCCCAAAATTGTAAAACGCTGACAATAATAACCCTAATATTTGTTAACGACAATTATACCCCCCGAAAATTCTAAAAACGCTACAAATATGCCCAACCGTGAAGTGAGGCCTTCTCCGTTAAACGGAACATGGTGATGTGGCAAACGGAAATCCAATGTGGCATCCTCAGTAGGCGTTCTGTCTCGTTCCTCCTTTATACTGATTGTGAGAGAATGTTTTCCCCAATTCATTACAAACATAAACCCTAATTACTATCATGCATGGTGGAAGCAGAGGCTTGTCCCATAACAATCGAAGGACACAGTCAGTGGAAAATAGTAACTCTGAAGGGCTCGACGAACAGGGGAGCAAGCCATATGATGGGACATGCTTCTGCCATCTTCAAGTGGTGGCGTTGAAGTCGAAGACGAGGAGAAATCCAGGGAGATGGTTCTTCAGATGTCCTCTGTGGAAGGTATGTATGAATTTTCGGCTGAATCTGTCCCCATTCCCTATTGAGAGTTGAGCTTGATGAATGGCTTCTGTGCTGGGCAGACGAAGAACACTGGGTGTCGTTATTTTCAGTGGATGGACGAAACCAACGAGGAATCAGTTGGGCTGGAGGAAATCTCGAAGAATGGAACACAAGTATGCCATGAATGTGGAGTCTTGAAAGGGAGATTTACCAGTCTTGAGACAGAGACCATTTACAGAGATGGAAAGATGATGAGGGAGCACATGAAGAGAGTTGAATTGTTTTTATGCATCATTCTTTGTGGAGTTGTTCTGAGTTTGATTTTGAGTGTGATTTGTTTGGTTAGATAGGAGGAGGGATGCATGCAGGACAAACAATGGATGTTATGTGTTACTGTTTTGTGGAATTTATGTTGACATTGTTGTAGCTATTGTTGTTGCTTATTAATGAATTAGAGCTGTGTGTTACACCCAGTTGAATACTGATAATAACATGAATGGAGTGAATACAGATAAATAAAAAAGGGCAACTCAGATATGCTAACTAATTTGAGATGGGTTTAAGAAATGAAACACTGCCAAAAGAACACGAATAGTACCAAAATATTTGATCTGCATAACATTTAGCATTAACACATATTGTTCCAACCAAAAAGTTTGGTCTGGATAACATTTAGCCTTAACACATATTGTTCCAACCAAAATACTGAATACTCGCTAACTAGTCTTAATTTCAGACACCAAAAGACATAAATTGTGCAGCAAAGGCCAATTGCCATGAATGCTAAGATCAACATATAACTCAAAAAGTAGAAACAGTATAACAACTAATCTATAACTTATAACTCAAAAGAAGAACTAATCACATATCCAAGTCCCTTTCAACCAGACTGATTTGGCATGAACTTAGAGAACCTAGAAGTTGTTGCTTTACTAGCTCCATTCATGGTTTCATTTGACACCACAGGAGTCCTTGTGGTTTCTGCAACTCCTAAACCAGGGACAGCAGTTGAAGTAGGTCCAACGGGCTGTACTTGTGGGGGCCTAAATGATGGGTTGGGCCTTGGAGTGGCTGTTGGACTTGAAGCTGTGGGCCTTGTTGTGGCTGCTGGAGTTGGAGCTGTGGGCCTTGGAGTGGCTGCTGGACATGGAGCTGATGGGGCCTCATAATAGGCATCTTTACCCTGATTCCTTCCCTGCTAGAAGAAGCAGCAGCCGCAGCAGCAGTATTGGAGGGAGTTTTAGGAGTTGATGCAGGACCTTTGCTAGATCTGGTTGCTCTCCTCCCAGGGTTGGTCCTAGGAGCTCTCCTTCCAGCAGACTGACTTGTTGAACCAGATAGGTTGAGATTGGCCTACAAAAAAAATAACTCTAAGTATAACTTCTCAAGTTACTGCCTCAATATTGATTGATATATGTAATACCTCTTCATCAGCTTCAGAATGTGGATGGCCTTGTGTGAGCTCTTGTTTAACTACATCCATGGTCTCCTCCCAAAACCTCTCTTGCTCGGAGTCTGACATGTCCTCCAAATCCATATGTGGCAAATTTTGTTGAGTTGGTGGCTGAACATGTCCTCCATCTGCCTGACCTACTTGAGGTGCTTGCTGTGCGGTTGCATCTTCCTCAGATGCCACATGCGACTTCTTATCAGGACAGGTTCTTGAGTTGTGCCCAACCTACGAATACAACATCATTCCAACCATCAATATATGACAATACTCAACAGCAAGTTAGATTATTTTTTACCTTTTTGCAAAGTTTACAACTTGTTTTGTCATAACTCCTCTTAAGTTTGTACTGGCTACCACTCTGCCTCTCTGATTCATGTCGAGCTCTTTTTTTTGTAGGTCTTCCTATTGGCCTCTTATAAGGTGGAGGGAGACATGGCAGTCCCTCTGTATCAGCCTAATACTCATGATTAGGGACTGTGTTGATATGAAATTGGTAAGTTCTGTTATATGCCTCCATAGTCAGCCAATGGTGGGCATAATCTTCTGGCCTTTGATTTTTTCTTTGAATTGCAGCAACTCCATGACAGCACGGCAGGCCTGTCAGTTGCCACTTTCTACAGGTGCAAGTCCTCTCTTGAGTGTTGACCCGAAGTGTGCGACCATGCCTTCTTACCTCAAACACATTGTGATCATCATCTCCCACCCACTGAGCTTCCCAGTAATTTCCTTCCTTCTTTTCTTTCTCCAACCTGCTCGTCTGGATAGGAGCCAGCTTGCCCGTGTAGGCCATTAATGCATCTTTGTGGAATGCCATAGTTTTCATTAGGTAATATCTGATATCCTCCAGCATGGTAATTATGCTCTTGCCTCTTAAACCCACCATTGTTGCATTAAGTGATTCTGCATTATTATTTGTTATGTTATCTACCTTTGGCCAGGTAGAGAATCTTGACCTTGACCATGTTCCTTGCTCATATGCAGACAAGTATTCCCAGGCTGCTGTATTAATCCTTTTTATTGCAGCCATACCTTCAGCAAATTCCTGATCAGTCAACGCCCTTGCACATTGAAACAATAATTGTTTAAGTTCCAGATCTTTCCAACGCTTCTGGAAATTCCTCCACATATGCATAGTACAAAACCTGTGATTAATCCCTGGCATAACTTCTTGCAGAGCAGGAATTAGGCCCTGTCATTAAGTAAGTTAGACACTATATACCATAGGTTGAGTAATTAGTTGAATAAAGTAATTGAAAACACAGATTGAAAACTAACCTTCTGCTTATCTGACATGAAGTGCCAATCAAATTGCTGATGGTCCCCTATATCTGCCAACAAATATTCAAAGAATTCTTTCCAATTTTTTTTGTCTCTGCATCAACTACTCCATATGCAACTGGGAATAGATGATTGTTCGCATCTTGAGCAACAGCAGTCAGCAGCTGTCCTCCAAAGTAACCCTTCAAAAATGCTCCATCAAGACATATGAAAGGCCTACAACCTTGCTTGAATCCCCTTTTGCAGGCATCTAGACATATGTAAAGACTTCTAAACTTAGGCAAACCTTCCGGTTGTGGAGTTGTACCCATATGGCAACTGGAACCTGGGTTGGCCTTACGGAGCTCATTCAAATAAGTCCTCAACATCAAATACTGTTCCCTCTCTGTGCCCTCAATGACATCCTTAGCCTTTTCCATTGCCCTAAACATCATCCTCTCTCCAACACATATATCGAACTCCACCTTGAACATATCTCTAGCATCTTTCTGGGACAAATTGGGACAGATCCTAATCTTACCTATCAACTCTTCCGAAACCCATTTACAAGTGACTGACCTACTTCTATTACTCCTAGGGCATGTATGCTCATCAACAAGTGTTTTTATTTGGTAACTAGGTGGCTGGTTTCTCCTTGCACAGTAAACCTCCCATGGACACGTTTCATTGTAACAGATAACCCTGCACCTATGTGGTTCAACCTTCAGAAAAAATGCCTCTCTGCCCATTTGAATACTATAATTCCGGATTTCATCCTTAAACTGCTGCATCGTCCCAAATTCCATACCTAACTCCAGTCTAATTTTGCCAAACTTTGTATCAGGATTGTGCTGAGGGAATACTGGATTTTCATCCTCAGAATCAGAACCAGGCGGGGTCTGCAACTCCTCAGACTGGTACTGATATTCAGTTGGCCCACCATCAGGGTCATTTTGGTTAGGAACAACCACCCTTGGAGCCTGATTCTCCTCCCTGGGTGGTAGGATCTTCTGACCTGATGGAGGAGGTCTTGGATGATGCCTACAACCTTGTGATGCATTCATATGATTAGGTAAGTATATAAGCAAGTTTCACCCTATGCTCTACAATTAATTAACAATACAATCATGAATATTTGCATGTTTTAAGCTACAAACATATACAACACATTTTCTAACCTGGCAGTTCGTCACCATTGTCCTGTGCATCAGGTTGCGCTCTACCAGACGGTTGGGGCCTTCCATGTTTCTTCCTGCGCTTTCTTCCCCGACCTTCGGCTTCCTGACGCTGAGATTGGCCCTCTTCTGGTTCAACTTGTGTCTCATGGTTACTTCCTTGATTGGGTGCCTCATTCTCAACAGTTGCAGCCTCAGTTTCAATGGGTACGTTATCAGTACCTACGTCACCTTTCTCCGATTGATAATTCCCCCCATTATTCAACACTGATTCACCCTCCTGTTGCTGTTGCTCCTCGTACTGTGTTGGATCATCTTGATGAGTTTCATGAATTTCTGAAATAGCTCCATCAACTACTATATTATCTGGTCCTCCATGTTCATCATTCTGTGGGAGATCCTGGTCATGATTTTGCTGGTCTTCTGAAGGAGGTCCCTCAACTACATCAACTAACTCTGGATTGGCGTCAACAGGATGCTCAAAATATAAGTGGACCCTGTTTTTATTCTTCAGTGCAGCATCACACAATTTAACCACATCGGCATCCCTTCTCAGAACTCGTAGCCCATTAGCTAAATCCATCCCCGGCTCCAACCAATACACTTCATTGTACCTAGTATAACCTAAATCCAGAAACAAACCCTCAACAAGGAACAGATTACATGTATCAACATGCACCCTGTCGATGACACTCACTAAACCTTCGTTATACCTCACCACACCATCAGCATCCTTCTCTAACCAACCCCGATGGTGATATACAAACGTGATATGACTTGCCATCTAACAAAAAACATCAAAGAAGTAACAATCAGATAAATCAACACATGAACACAACCATCAGAAAAAAGTTTCACTTCATCACCAACAACATGCAAACCCCAACGACCTGATAACAAGAAGAACAAAAACAATGAATGCTTACCGAAACCTTCTTTGTTCAATGGAGATTTCTTCACCTAGTATCAATGCCAAACGTCAGATTGCAAGTGATGTTAGCAACTTCAACACGCGAATGCAGAGACACACGAGACGAAGAGATACAGAGACCAACACTAAGAAACTCTTCAGTTTCCCGCGTCCAAAATGATCATAGTTAAATGGATTGTTTCACTCAAGGTTAGCCTGGTCATTTACTAGGAATCGCACAATTAGGGTTTCACGAATTAGGGGGAAACCTGAAACGGGACGGAAGGCCTAGTGAGGATGCCACGTTGAATTCCCGTTTGACACATCACCATGTTCCGTTTAACGGAGAAGGCCTCACTTCACGGTTGGGCATATTTGTAGCGTTTTTAGAATTTTCAGGGGTATAATTGTCGTTAACAAATATTAGGGTTATTATCGTCAGCGTTTTACAATTTCGGGGGCATAATTGGTAATTTACTCAAATTTTAAAAGGAAAATTACCTGAGATTGAATATATCAGGGCGTTTAGCTACTTGGCATATGCTGCAACCTTGACAGCTCATAGAAAGAAACTTGATAAGAGGGCCCAAAATGTGTACATCTTGGACATAAACCAAGGACAAAGGGCTATTTGTTATTTGATCTATCAACTAGGAATGTCTTTCTCTCTAGAAATGTTATCTTCTATGAAAATGTTATGCCTTTTGCATCAAATGAATTCTCTAATCCTGATCAAGCACAAAAGCACACACCATCTAATACACCTACTACATTCACAGATCCATTTGACATTACTCACAATACATCTTTTAACAATCCATTGCATAACACTGTCACGTATTCACCTGCATCACAAACAGATGTTCCAGATACCACGTTGCACAATCATACATCCCATTCTGATTATATTGCTTCTGATTCAAGTGAGTTCCAGATTACTCATGATCATGCTCCTTTAGATGCATTTATCAAATGCTCAGAATTTGAAGCCTCAGGGGTGATTCATCAAGATCACACTAGTCTTAGAAGATCAAATAGGACAAAAGATCCCCCAACATACCTGAAGGATTTTCATTGGTTGATGTCTTCTGCAATAGCTTCAGCTACACCCAATTCTTCCTTACAGCATCCTGCCTCACAAGTAAGTACCTCACTAAAAATAGACCCATTAGCTAAACTCATGCATGTAGAACCTAGAAATTATGATGATGATGTTACAGATGCTAATTGGAAGTCAGCCATTAATAATGAACTTCTTACTCTAAAGAACAATAAGACCTGGACTTTGACTAAGCTCCCTAATGGTAAGAAAGCAGTGGGTTGTAAATGGGTCTTCAAACTCAAACTTAATCCTGATGGCTCCATAGAGAGGTACAAGGCACGGCTTGTGGCCGAGAGTTTCTCGCAAACTCACGGAGTGGACTATAAGGACACATTCAGTCCAGTGGTAAAATGAATACGTTTAGAGTTGTGATGGCTATTTCGGCTGTAAAGCAGTGGCATTTGTACCAATTGGATGTAAACACAGCGTTCCTACATGGTGATTTAAATGAGACAGTATTCATGAAGCCTCCACCAGGATTACAACTTCCAGAACCAGGCTTGGTTTGCAGATTGGACTACTCTCTCTATGGACTGAAACAGGCGAGTAGACAGTGGAACACTAAGCTTGCAGCATCCCTCACCAGTCTGGGCTATGTACAATCCAAACATGATTATAACATGTTTACCAAGATCAATTCAAAGCATATGACTGTGATTTTAGTGTACGTTGATGACCTTGTGCTAGCAGGTGATGATATTGAGGAAATCAACCATATCAAACAGTACCTCCATGGCCTCTTCAAGATCAAAGACCTTGGTGAACTCACTTATTTTCTTGGCATGGAGATTTCCAGAGGCCCAAGAGGGATTGCCATTTGCCAACGAAAATACTGCCTTGATCTCCTTAAGGATTATGGCATGTTGAATGCTAAATCAATTTCGACGCCTATGGACTACACTACACATTTATCGAAGAGATCGGGCACTGTCCTTGCATGAACTTCAGAGTATCGAAAACTTATAGGGCGACTCCTCTACCTTACCAACACCCGACCAGAGCTCTGCTATGTGAATCCTCAGTTAGTCAGTTCCTTCATTGTGCAACAGATAAACACTTTGAGATAGCTTTGCGAATCCTCAGATATATCAGGGGTCCACCAGCCTTGGGTTTATTCTTCCCAGCTAATACAGAATTACTGCCATCAGGGTTCTCTGACAGCGATTGGGGGACATGTCCTAATTCACGAAGATCAATTACAAGGTATTATTTCTATCTGGGTACTTCAATCATCTCCTGGAAAAGCAAGAAACAGGATACAGTTACTACATCATCCTGTGAAGCGGAATATAGGGCCTTTGCAGCAGCAACCAAGGAGGCACACTGGCTAAGGTTCATACTAGCAGAGTTGCAGGTGGATCAGGGGAAACCGATAACAATCTTTTGTAATAGTAAGTCAGCTTTGCACATAGCTGCTAATCCCATCTTCCACGAACGGACAAAGCACATTAAGGTTGATTGCCATGTCGTAAGGGATAAATGGCAAGAGGGGGTGACAAAGTTGCTCCCAATTTCCAGAACTGAACAAATAGCTGACATATTGACAAAAGCCCTCGTCCCCAATCCGTTTCGAGCTTGTCACGCCAAACTTGGATTAATCGAAGTATCCAATCTAAGTTTGAGAGGGGGTGTTACATGATAAAGACTCTATAGTGCAGCAGCTGTATCAGATAAAAAGGATTAGTTAGTGTAACTGAAATTAGTTAGGTTGTTAGTATGCTATGCAACTGGCAACTAGTACAGCAAGTCAATTATGTTAGATTAGTTTATATATATATATATATATATATATATATATATATATATATATATATATATATATATATATATATATATGAATTTCATATTCTTCTAGATCAATTTTGTGAGAAATGAAATCAGATTCTTCCTTGGCTCTCCTTCTCCTCTTTCTCTGCTAGTTGATCCTTCTTCTTCTTGTTGCTCTCTTCTCTTGCTTTGTTCCCTCCCTTTCTCCTCTCTTCACACTTGAACTCACTTGACAAAATTGATGAGAGTTGCTCTACTTCATCCATGGCTGTTTCAATAATAGGGACATAAGAAGAGTCCCTGGGGTGGGGCTGCTCTACTCTGAGCTTGTGAGGGAATTCCTCCGATATTCTCCCACCTCATAGCCTGTATGTCATCCATCCATTCAGTCATTGTCTTTATTTCCATCAAGGTCATTCCTATCAACCGAGGAGAGGTTTCTATTTTTCCATTTGAAGCCCAAAGAGTACCGAATGTTCTGTTGCATGGTTAGATGTGGTTACAAAGATAAACTCGAGGATGCTCTCGTGTTTGAATCACAGTTAATACAAAATCTCAAGGCCTTCATTCACCTAGATGAAACTGAGGTCAACTTCATCAACATGGCAATGCAAAGGGATGTGATGTATATGCTTGGCAAAGCAGAGGTGGTGGCTCAACCAAATTCATCGTTCCTCAATAAGATAGTTGTCAACTATGCTTACACTTTCTTAAGAAAGAACTTTCGCCAAGGAAACCAATTGATGGCTGTCCTGCGTAATAGGACTTCTCATTATTGAAATGACATATGAAATATAACTCATTATCAAGGATCCTTTCATTTCTCCCTTACTCTTGCTCTATTACATTTCTACATGCATCAAATTTATTTGTACTTAGTTTTTCTCATCTTTTATTCATTGTATTTTCATGTAACCAAACAAATACTCAAGTAAGTATCAAATAATAAGACCATATCCAGTTAAAAACTCATCTCAGTTCTTAGTTATGGCCCACTTATCATACAAAGTAACTTTATACCAGCTTTTGCATCATATATAATAAATAAAAATTCAAAACATTTCTCTCTTTTCTATTAGAAGGAACTTGATTCCTCTCCGTTGGTGTCTTCGCATCTTGTGTACTTCAATTTTAGACATCTTTGATTTTCATAAAATTATTAATAAATTTTTTTAGTTTTATTTTATAAATAAATATAAAAATTATTTTATTTTAGCAGATACCAATTTCTTAGAGAATAAGATTGGGGCCTTGGGATGATCGGTCCATTCTACTCCTATTCGCTAAATTGAGCGACATAAAAATTGGTGGTTAGGGCAAGGATAATCTCCTTACCCTCCTCATCCAACTCCTTCCTCACAAAAAAAAAATAAAAACTCTTAAATACGATTAATAGTTTATTTATAATTATGTCAATGCTTATGTGTAAGAGTATATAAAATAAATGAATAACATTGTTTCTCATTTAATTTAGTAAGTAAATTGTCCTTCATGAGTTTATTATTGTATTTACAATATCAAACATACGAATAAATTTAAAAAAAAATTGGGTATATAAATTATGACCTATCCATCAAAACCTATACTATATTAATAATAAGCACATGGGTGAGTTCAAAGCATGCTGATTCTATATAAGAGAATGAAAGAATCTAATATGTGAGAATAAACTTTAATTTAGTTCAGTGAAGAGAAATTTATCATATTGTGTAAAAATGTCTTTGATAATCATTGATTTCTAAATAGGTTAGTACCAGTATGTTAAGAATAAGAATTTTGCTTGTTATTGTTAGTTCTAATTCAGACTGATTTAACGGTAAATGAATTAGAAATCGCTGTTCAAAGATTGTTGCTCTGCATAAAAATGAGAATTTTATTTTTCCTCTTTTCTCTCACTTTTGTAGTTGTTCTCTCTTTTGGAGAAAACATAGAGAAATGAAAAGCATATAAGATGAGAGACCCATTAACTTGACACCTTAAGATTTTGACTTGGATGTGGTGTTTTCTTATCTTAAGTTCCTGCACTTGATTTTTCTCCGAAATCTCACCAGTGGTCCAGAGCTGTCCACGGTGACCCAATAAATAGTATCAGGGACGATCGTTAATTGGTCTAATGGTTAAGAAGTATTTAAAATGCGGGATGAATACTCAAATATGGTAGACAACATATAAGAGAGGGAGTTGATGTGCTCACTGTGGTGGCTCACATTTGAGGGAGAGATTGTTATGATTGCAAGTATGAGGAATGAATTAGTCTCACATTGAAAAAACATAGAGAAGTGAAGAGTATATAAGTGAAGGAGCCTATTAACTTGATACCTTATGATATTGAGTTAAATGTAGTGTCTTCTCATCTTATATTCTTGCACTTAGTTCCTCCCCGAAGTCTATTCGGTAGTCTAGATTTCTCCACGGTTGCCCAACAGATAGTATCAGAGCCGATGGTTATTCGGTCTGGTGGTGAAACATCAAAAGTCTTCCCCGCAAGGGTGATCCAGGTGGCATTTTATATTTTTGGTGGTGTCTTCTCATCATATGTATTTCAATTAAAGACATGCTAAATTTTTATAAAATTATTAAGTAATTTTTTGGGCTTTATTTTTTTTAAAATATTAAAATATTATTATTTTTTGCAGAAACCATTCCTTAAAAATAGAGTTGGGGTCAAGGAGATGATCTTCCCATCCTACTCCTACTCATCAAATTTAGTGACATAAAAATTGGTAGTTTGGATAAGGATAATCTCCTTACCCTCCTCATCCAACTTCATTTTTACCAAAAAAAATAAAAAATTTTAAATATAATTAATAGTTTGTTTATATTTATGTCAATGCTTACGTGTAAGAATATGTAAAAAAAATAGATAATATTATTTTTATTTAATTTAGTAAGTAAATTGCTCTTCAAGAGTTTATTATTACATAAATTTTAAAAAAATTGGGTACATAAATTATGACATATCCATCAACATTTACACTATACTAATAATAAGCACATGGTGAGTTCAGAGCATGCTGATTCTATATAAGTGAATGAAAGAATCTAGTATGTGAGAGTAAACTTTAATTTAATTTAGTGAAGAGAAGTTTATCATAGTGTGCATACATGTCTTTGATAACCATTGATCTTTAAATAGGTTGGTACCAGTATTATTAGAATAATAATTTTGCATGTTATTGTTAGTTTTAATTCAGACCGATCCAACGGTAAACAAATTAGAAATCGCTGTTTAAAAATTGTTGCTCTGCATAAAAATGAGAATTTTGTTTTCCCTCTTCTCTCTCACTTTTGTAGATGTTCTCTCTTTTAGAGAAAACATAGATAATAGAAGAGTATATAAGATGAGAGACTCATGAACTTAACACCTTAAGAGTTTGAATTGAATGTGGTGTCTTCTCATCTTAGGTTCTAGCATTTAGTTTCTCTCCGAAGTCTCTCTAGTGGTCCAGAGCTATCCATGATAGCCCAATAAGCGGTATTAGGGCCAATGGTTAATTGGCCTAGTGGTTAACGAGAATTTAAAATGAGGGATAAATACTCAAATACGATAGATAACATATAAGAGAGGAAGTTGATGTGCTCAATGTGGTGGCTCACATTTGAGGGAGGGATTGTTATGATTGCAAGTGTGAGGAATGAATTAGTCCCACATTGTAAAAAAACATGGAGAAGTGAAGATTATATAAGATAAGGAGTTCATTAACTTAATATCTCAAGGTTTTGAGTTAGATGTAGTGTCTTCTCATCTTAAGTTATTGTATTTAGTTCCTCCCCAAACTCTCTCTAGTAGTCTAGAGTTTTTACGATGGCCCAACAGGTGGTATCAGAGCCGATAATTAATCGGTCTAGTGGTGAAGCATCATGTCTTCTCATCTTATATATATAATACAAATAAATGAGGGAGTTGTGAATACTTCCACTATGCATGAGGGCCAGATGTATATTCCAGAGATCAACTACATGTTCATGATTGCAAGTATTATTATGTATGCTACCTTCAGGACCACAGAAAAGATAAGTCAAGCATACATGATCGCAATGCATACGGGATTGCAGTTATTGGGGATATGCTGATCACAACGTGGCTGGTTTCATTGATAATGGTAGGTATATGGAAGAACAGCATATGGCAAGCTACTATCTTCTTATTAGTATTTGGCTGCATAGAGGCTATTTATTTCTCGTCTTAGATAACAAAGTTCATGGTGGGAGGCTATATTCAAATTGTGTCTTCTTTATTCTTGACGATGATCATGAGAATCTGGCATTACGTACACAAAGAGAGGTACATGTTCGAGTTTGGAAATAAGGTTCGCAGTGAATACATAGGAGAATTGGCCATGGGTAGGGACATAAGAAGAGTTTCCGGGGTGGGGCTACTCTACTCTGAGCTTGTGAGGAGATTCTTCCGATATTCCCCAATCTCATAGCATGTATGTCATCCATCCATTCAGTCCTTGTCTTTGTTTTCATCAAGGTCATTTCTATCAGCCAAGTTTTCTTGAGGAGAGATTTCTATTTTACCATTTGGAGCCCAGAGAGTACCGAATATTCTGTTGCGTGGTTAGATGCGGTTACAAAGATAAACTCGAGGATGCTCTCGTGATTGAATCACAGTTAATACAAAATCTCAAGGCCTTCATTCACCTTGATGACACTGAGGTCAACTTCATCGATATGGCAATGCAAAGGGGTGTGATGTATATGCTTGGCGAAGCAGAGGTGGTGACTCAACCAAATTCATCGTTCCTCAATAAGATAGTTGTCAACTATGCTTACACTTTCTTAAGAAAGAACTTCCGCCAAGAAAATCAATTGATGGCTGTCCCGTGTAAGAGACTTCTCATGATTGGAATGACATATGAAATATTACTCATTATCAAGGATCCTTTCATTTCTCCCTTACTTTTGCTCTATTACATTTCTACATGCATCATATTTATTTGTACTTAGTTTTTCTCATCTTTTATTCGTTGTATTTTCATGTAACCAAACAAATACTCAAGTAAGTATCAGATAATAAGACCATCTCCAGTTGAAAACTCATCTCAATCCTTAGTTATGGCCCATTTATCATAAGAAATAACTTCATACCAGCTTTTGCATCATAAACAATAAATAAAAACTCAAAATATTTCTCTCTTTTCTATTAGAAGGAACTAAGTTTAGTTGCTATTGTGGTCTCACTTAATTAATTAATTAAAATAATTAAAATTAATATAGTTATTTATTTTTTATAACAATATTATTAAAATTTATAAATTAAAAAATAATTCACTATTATGAAAATAGTAATATTTATTTGAAAAAATTTTAATTACTTAATAAATAAAAATAATATATAATATATAATTTGAGTTTAAACTAATTTGCAAAATTACTTAATATAAAGAAAAACATAATTAAACTTTATAGTTGACGACGCGCATTGTGAAATTGCCATATGTGTTCAATCAAGTCCTCTTTCAGTTCTTGATGCTGATGCCTATTTTGAAGTTGGAATTTTTCTGGAGAAATTGATGGTATGGCACAAAATTCTCCTCTCCCATATGAGGTTGTGATAAGCCATTTTTGATATTGTGATACTCTAGGTCTTGAGTAACATTTCCCTAGAGAATAAGTTTGGGGCCTTGGGATGATCGGTCCATTCTACTCCTACTCACTAAATTGAGCGACATAAAAATTAGTGGTTAGGGCAAGGATAATCTTCTTACTCTCCTCATCCAACTCCTTCCTCACAAAAGAATGAAAACTCTTAAATACGATTAACAGTTTATTTATAATTATGTCAATGCTTATGTGTAAGAGTATATAAAATACATGAATAATATTGTTTCTCATTTAATTTTGTAAGTAAATTGTCCTTCATGAGTTTATTATTATACTTTTAAGATCAAACATACGAATAAATTTAAAAAAATTGGGTATACAAATTATGACCTATCCATCAAAATCTATACTATATTAGTAATAAGCACATGGTGAGTTCAAAGCATGCTGATTCTATATAAGAGAATGAAAGAATCTAATATGTGAGAATAAATTTTAATTTAATTTAGTGAAGAGAAATTTATCATAGTGTGTATACATATCTTTGAAAATTATTGATCTTTAAATAGGTTGGTACCAGTAAGTTAAGAATAAGAATTTTGCATATTATTGTTAGTTCTAATTCAGACTGATCCAACGGTAAACGAATTAAAAATCACTGTTCAAAGATTGTTGCTGTGCATAAAAATGGGAATTTTATTTTTCTTCTTTTCTCTCACTTTTGTAGTTGTTCTCTCTTTTGGAGAAAACATAGAGAAATGAAAAGTATATAAGATGAGAGACCCATTAACTTGACACCTTAAGGTTTTGAATTAGATGTGGTGTTTTCTCATCTTAAGTTCTTGCACTTGATTTTTCTCCGAAATCTCTCCAGTGGTCCAGAGCTGTCCACGGTGGCCCAATAAATGGTATCAGGGACGATGATTAATTGGTCTAATGGTTAAGGAGTATTTAAAATGCGGGATAAATACTCAAATATGGTAGACAACATATAAGAGAGGGAGTTGATGTGCTCACTATGGTGGCTCACATTTGAGGGAGAGATTGTTATGGTTGCAAGTATGAGGAATGATTTAGTCCCACATTGAATAAAACATAGAGAAGTGAAGAGTATATAAGAGAAGAAGCCTATTAACTTGATACTTTATGATATTGAGTTAAATGTTGTGTCTTCTCATCTTATGTTCTTGCACTTAGTTCCTCTCCGAAATCTATTCGGTAGTCTAGATTTCTCCACGGTTGCCCAATAGGTAGTACCAGAGCTGATGGTTATTCGGTATGGTGGTGAAACATCAAAAGTCTTCCCGACAAGAGCGATCCGAGTGGCATTTTATATTCTTGGTGGTGTCTTCTCATCATATGTAGTTCAATTATAGACATGCTAGATTTTTATAAAATTATTAAGTAATTTTTTTGGCTTTATTTTTTAAATAAATATTAAAATATTCTTATTTTTAGCAGAAACTATTCCTTAAAAATAGGGTTGGGGTCAAGAAGATGATTTGCCCATCCTACTCCTACTCGTCAAATTTAGTGACGTGCAAATTGGTAGTTTGGACAAGAATAATCTCCTTAACCTCCTCATCCAACTCCTTTTTCACAAAAAAAAAGCCTTAAATATAATTAATAGTTTGTTTATAATTATGTCAGTGCTTATGTGTAAGAATATATAAAATAAATGGATAATATTATTTTTTATTTAATTTAGTATGTAAATTGCCCTTCATGAATTTATTATTATACTTATAATATCAAAAATATGAATAAATTTAAAAAAATTTGGGTACATAAATTATGACATATCCATCAATATTTACACTATACTAATAATAAGCATATGGTGAGTTCAGAGCATGCTGATTCTATATAAGTGAATGAAAGAATCTAGTATATGAGAGTAAACTTTAATTTAATTTAGTGAAGTGAAGTTTATTATAGATTTATAGTGTGCATACATGTCTTTGATAACCATTGATCTTTAAATAGGTTGATATTAGTATTATTAGAATAAGAATTTTGCATGTTATTGTTAGTTTTAGTTCAGACCGATCCAACGGTAAATAAATTAGAAATTGCTGTTCAAAAATTGTTACTTTGCATAAAAATGAGAATTTTTTTTTCCTCTTCTCTCTCACTTTTGTAGATGTTCTCTCTTTTAGAGAAAACATAGATAAAAGAAGAGTATATTAGATGAGAGACTCATGAACTTGACACCTTAAGGTTTTGAATTGAATGTGGTGTCTTCTCATCTTAAGTTCTTGCATTTGGTTTCTCCTTAAAGTCTCTCTAGTGGTCCAAAACTTTCCACGGTAGCCCAATAAGCGGTATCAGGGCCAATGGTTAATTGGTCTAGTGGTTAACGAGTATTTGAAATGAGGGATAAACACTCAAATACGATAGACAACATATAAGAGAGGGAGTTGATGTGCTTAATGTGGTGGCTCACAGTTGAGGGAGGGATTATTATGATTGCAAGTGTGAGGAATGAATTAGTCTCACATTTTAAAAAATATGGAGAAGTGAAGAGTATATAAGATAAGAAGCTCATTAACTTAATATCTCAAGGTTTTGAGTTAGATGTAGTATCTTCTCATTTTAAGTTATTGCACTTAGTTCCTCTCCAAAGTCTCTCTAATAATCTAGAGTTTTTATTGGGGATATGCTGATCACAACGTGGCTGGTTTCATTGATAATGGTAGGTATATGGAAGAACAGTATATGGCAAGCTACTATCTTCTTATTAATATTTGGCTGCATAGAGGCTATATATATCTCATCTTAGATAACAAAGTTCATGGTGGGAGGCTATATTCCAATTGTGTCTTCTTTATTCTTGACGATGATCATGAGAATCTGGCATTACGTGCACAAAGAGAGGTACTTGTTCGAGTTTAGAAATAAGGTTCGCAGTGAATGCATAGGAGAATTGGCCATGGACAGGGACATAAGAAGAGTTTCTGGGGTAGGGCTACTCTACTATAAGCTTGTGAGGTGATTCTTCTGATATTTCCCATCCCATAGCCTGTATGTCATACATCTATTCAGTCCTTGTTTTTGTTTTCATCAAGGTCATTCCTATCAGCCGAGTTTTCTTGGAGGAGAGATTTCTATTTTTCCATTTAAAGCCTAGAGAGTACCGAATGTTTCGTTGCGTGGTTAGATTCAGATATAAAGATAAACTCGAGGATGCTCTGGTGTTTGAATCTCAGTTAATAATCTCAAGGCTTTCATTCACCTAGATGAAAATGAGGTCAACTTCATCGACATGGCAATATAAAGGGGTGTGATGTATATGCTTGGCGAAGCAGAGGTGGTGGCTCAACCAAATTCATCGTTCCTCAATAAGATAGTTGTCAACTATGCTTACACTTTCTTAAGAAAGAACTTCCGCCAAGGAAATCAATTGATGGCTGTCCCGCGTAAGAGACTTCTCATGATTGGAATGACATATGGAATAACTCATTATCAAGGATCCTTTCATTTCTCCCTTACTCTTGCTTTATTACACTTCTACATGCATTAAATTTATTTGTACTTAGTTTTTCTTGTCTTTTATTCGTTATATTTTCATGTAACCAAACAAATACTCAAGTAAGTATCAAATAATAAGACCATATCCAGTTAAAAACTCATCTCAGTTCTTAGTTATGGCCCACTTATCATACGAAGTAACTTTATACCAGCTTTTGCATCATATATAATAAATAAAAATTCAAAATATTTCTCTCTTTTCTATTAGAAGGAACTAAGTTTAGTTGCTATTGTGATCTCACTTAATTAATTAATTAAAATAATTAAAATTAATATAATTATTTATTTTTTATAATAATATTATTAAAATTTATAAATTAAAAAATAATTCACTATTATGAAAATAGTAATATTTATTTAAAAAAAATTTAATTACTTAATAAATAACAATAATACATAATATAAAGAAAAATATAATTAAACTCTATAGTTGGCGACGCGCATTGTGAAATTGCTATATGTGTTCAATCAAGTCCTCTTTCAGTTCTCGATGCTGATGCCTATTTTGAAGTTGGACATTTTTTTGGAGAAATTGATGGTATGGTGCAAAATTCTCCTCTCCCATATGAGGTTGTGATAAGCCATTTTCGATATTGTGATACTCTAGGTCTTGAATAACATTTCCTGCATAAGTGTCTCTTTCATCCTCAACAATCATATTATGCAATATAATATAAGCTCTCATTATATTTGCAAGGTTCTTCTTTTCCCAAAAGTATACTGGCGTACAATTGCAAAATGAAGAGTATATAAGATAAGAAACCCATTAACTTGACATCCTAAGATTTTAACTTAGATGTAATGTCTCCGCATCTTATCTTCTTACAGTTGGTTCCTCTCCGTTGGTGTCTTCTCATCTTATGTACTTCAATTTTAGACATGTTTGATTTTCAGAAAATTATTAATAAATATTTTTGGTTTTATTTTATAAATAAATATAAAAATATTATTATTTTTAGCAGATACCAATTCCCTAGAGAATAAGGTTGTGGCCTTGTGATGATCGGTCCATCCTACTCCTATTCCCTAAATTGAGCGACATAAAAATTGGTGGTTAGAGAAAGGATATTCCCTTTACCCTCCTCATCTAACTCCTTCCTCACAAAAAAAATGAAAAGTCTTAAATATAATTAGTAGTTTATTTATAATTATGTTAATGCTTATGTGTAAGAGTATATAAAATAAATGAATAACATTGTTTCTCATTTAATTTAGTAAATAAATTGTTCTTCATGAATTTATTATTATACTTACAATATCAAACATACGAATAAATTTAAAAAAATGGATATATAAATTAAGACCTATCCATCAAAACCTATATTATATTAATAATAAGTACATGGTGAGTTCAAAGCATGCTGATTCTATATAAGAGAATGAAAGAATCTAATATGTGAAAATAAATTTTAATTTAGTTCAGTGAAGAGAAGTTTATCATAGTGTGTATACATGTCTTTGATAATCATTGATCTCTAAATAGGTTAGTACCAGTATATTTAGAATAAGAATTTTGCATGTTATTGTTAGTTCTAATTCAGACTGATCCAACGGTAAACAAATTAGAAATCGCTGTTCTAAGATTGTTGCTCTGCATAAAAATAAAAATTTTATTTTTCCTCTTTTCTCTCACTTTTGTAGTTGTTCTCTCTTTTGGAGAAAACTTAGAGAAATGAAAGTATATAAGATGAGAGACCCATTAACTTGACACCTTAAAGTTTTGAATTGGATGTGGTGTTTTCTCATCTTAATTTTCTGCACTTAGTTTCTACCCAAAATCTCTCCAGTGGTCTAGAGCTCTCCACGGTGGCCCAAGAAATGGTATCAAGGCCAATGATTAATTAGTCTAATGGTTAAGGAATATTTAAAATGCGGGATGAATACCCAAATATAGTAGACAACATGTAAGAGAGGGAGTTGATGTGCTCACTGTGGTGGCTCATATTGGAGGATGATATTATTATGGTTGCAAGTATGAGGAATGAATTAGTCCCAGATTGAAAAAAAATCATAGAAAAGTGAAGAGTATATAAGATAAGGAGCCTATTTACTTGATATCTTAAGAGTTTGAGTTAAATATAGTGTCTTCTCATCTTATGTTCTTGCACTTAGTTCCTCTTCAAAGTCTGTCTGGTAGTCTATAGTTCTCCACGGTGGCCCAACAGGTGGTATCAGAACCGATGTTTAATCGGTCTGGTGATGAAAAATCAAAAGTCTTCCCGGCAAGGACGATCCAGGTGACATTTTTCATGTTCGAAAAAATTTGGAGAAGTGAAGAATAATTTTATGTTCTTGGTGGTGTTTTCTCATCTTATGTAGATCAATTTTAGACATGCTTGATTTTTATAAAATTATTAAGTAATTTTTGGACTTTATTTTTTAAATAAATATTAAAATATTCTTATTTTTAGCAGAAACCATTCCTTAAAGAATAAGGTTGGGGTTATGGAGATGATATGCCCATCCTACTCCTACTCACCAAATTTAGTGGTTTAGACAAGGATAATCTCCTTACCCTCCTCCTCCAACTCCTTCTTCACAAAAAAAAAGTCTTAAATATGATTAATAGTTTGTTTATAATTATGTCAATGCTTATGTGTAAGCATATATAAAATAAATGGATAATATTATTTTTTTAATTTAGTAAGTAATTTGCCTTTTATGAGTTTATTATTATATTTATAATATCAAAAATATGAATAAATTTAAAAAAATTTGGGTACATAAATTATGACATATCCATCAATATTTACACTATACTAACAATAAACACATGGTGAGTTCAGAGCATGCTGATTCTATATAAGAGAATACAAAAATCTAGTATGTGAGAATAAACTTTAATTTAGTTCAGTGTAGAGAAGTTTATCATAATGTGTATATATATCTTTGATAATCATTGATCTCTAAATAGGTTAGTACCAGTATGTTTAAAATAAGAATTTTGCATGTTATTGTTAGTTTTAATTTAGACCGATCCAACGGTAAACGAATTAGAAATTGCTTTTCAAAGATTGTTGCTCTGCATAAAAATGAGAATTTTGTTTTCCCTCTTCTCTATCACTTTTGTAGATGTTCTCTCTTTTAGAGAAAACATAGATAAAAGAAGAGTATATAAGATGAGAGACTCATGATCTTGACACCTTAAGATTTTTAATTGAATGTGGTGTCTTCTCATCTTAAGTTCTTGCATTTGGTTTCTCTCCGAAGTCTCTCCAGTTGTCCAGAGCTATCCACAGTGGCCAAATACGTGGTATCAAGGCCGATGATTAATTAGTCTAGTGGTTAAGGAGTATTTAAAATGAGGGATGAATACTCAAATATGATAGACAATATATAAGAGAGGAAGTTAATGTGTTCAATATGGTGGCTCACATTTGAGGGAGAGATTGTATTGATTGCAAGTGTGAGGAATGAATTAGTCCCACGTTGAAAAATACATGGAGAAGTGAAGAGTATATAAGATAAGGAGCTCATTAACTTGATATATTAAGGTTTTGAATTAAATGTAGTGTCTTCTCATCTTATGTTCTTACACTTAGTTCCTTCCCGAAATTTCTCTGGTAGTCTAAAGTTTTTCATGGTGGTCCAACAGGTGGTATCAGAATATTGTGTCTTGGTACGGAAAAACCTTCTGTATAAAGTTCTCATATTATGTAGTTTAATTTCAAACATGCTAGATTTTCATAAAATTATTAAGTAATTTTTTGGACTTTATTTTTTAAATAAATATTAAAATATTTTTATTTTTAGGAGAAACCATTGTTTAAAGAATAGGATTGGGGTCATAGAGATGATTTGCCCATCTTACTTCTACTCGTCAAATTTAGTGACATGAAAATTAGTGAGTTTGGACAAGAATAATCTCCTTACCCTCCTCATCCAACTCGTTCCTAAAAAAAAAAAGCCTTAAATATGATTAATTGTTTGTTTATAATTATGTCAATGTTTATGTGTAAGAATATATAAAATAAATGGATAGTATTATTTCTCATTTAATTTAGTAAGTAAATTGACCTTCATGAGTTTATTATTATACTTATAATATCAAATATACGAATAAATTTTAAAAAAATGGATATATAAATGATCACCTATTCATCAATACCTTCACTATACTAATAATAAGCACATGGTGAGTTCAAAGCATGCTGATTCTATATAAGAGAATGAAAGAATCTAGTATGTGAGAATAAACTTTAATTTAGTTCAGTGCAAAGGAGTTTATCATAGTGTGGATCCATGTCTTTGATAACCATTGATCTCTAAATAGGTGATACCAGTGTTCTTAGATTAAGAATTTTGAATGTTATTATTAGTTATAATTCAGGTTGATCCAATGGTAAACGAATGAGAAATGGCTGTTCAAAGATTCTTGCTCTGCATAAAAATGAGAATTTTATTTTCTCTCTTCTCTCTCACTTTTGTAGTTGTTCTCTCTTTTGGAGAAAACATAGAAAAATGAAGAGTATATAAGATGAGTGATCCATTAACTTGACACCTTAAGATTTTAAATTGGATATAGTGTCTTCTCATTTTACGTTCTTGCACTTGATTTCTCTCCGAAGTTTCTCCAGTGGTGCAGAGCTCTCCACGGTGGCCCATTAAGTGGTATCAGGGCCGATTGTTAATTGATCGAGTGGTTAAGGAGTATTTAAAATGAGGGATAGATACTCAAATATGGTAGACAACATATAAGAGAGGGAGTTGATGTGTTCAATGTGGTTGCTCACATTTGAGGGAGAGATTGTTATGGTTGCAAGTGTGAGGAATGAATTAGTCCCACATTGAAAAAAACATGGAGAAGTGAAGAGTATATAAGATAAGGAACCCATTAACTTAATATCGTAAGGTTTTGAGTTAGATGTAGTATCTTCTTATCTTATGTTCTTGCATTTAGTTCTTCTCTATAGTCTCTCCGATGGTGAATCGGTCTAGTGGTAAAGCATCAGAAGTCTTCTCGCCAAAGGTGGTGCGAGTGGCGTTTTTCACATTCAAAATAACATGTAGAAGTGAAAAACAACTTTATGTTCTTGGTGGTGTCTTTTCATCTTATGTAGTTCAATTTTAGACATGCTTGATTTTCATAAAATTATTAAGTAATTTGTTGGGCTTTATTTTTTAAATAAATATTAAAATATTTTTATTTTTAGCAGAAATCATTCCTTAAAGAATAGGGTTAGGGTCATGGAGATGATCTGCCTACTACTCGCCAAATTTAATGAGATGAAAATTAGTGAATTTGGACAAGGATAATCCCTTTACCCTCATCATCCAACTCCTTCCTCACCAATAAAAATGAAAATCCTTAAATATAATTAATAGTTTGTTTATAATTATGTCAATGTTTATGTGTAAGAATATATAAAATAAATGAATAATATTATTTTTTATTTAATTTAGTAAATAAGTTGCTCTTCATTCATGAATTTATTATTATACTTATAATATCAAACATATGAATAAATTTAAAAGAAATTGAGTGTAAGACTCCAAATTTTTTAAAATTAAATAATTAATTATTTATGAGTCATTATATTTATTGAGATTTTATTTTTTTTTAAAAAATTATTTAACCAAAAATAATTAAATAAAATTTTAAGATTATTAAAATTTATTTAATTATAATTTATTTTATTAATTTAAATTATTTATTAAAAATTATTTTAATAGACAAAATTTAAATTAATTTTTATAAATATTATTATTATTATTATTATTATTATTATTATTATTATTATTATTATTATTATTAAACTATTATCATTATTATTGTTATTATTATTATTATTATTATTACTATTACTTTATTATCATTAGTATATTATTATAGTTGCCGAAGCAATGAAGGAAATAATAACAGAAAAAAGAAGCCAAACGTGGCTTTTATATATATATATATATTAACAAGACACATGTCCCTTGTTTTCATTAAATACCATCATCGTCATTAATATCACCATCATAAGCTTTATTTTCTTCTTTCTTTATCACGGAATCCAAAGAAGAAAGGAAAATCAAGAAGGCCAGAGGGAGAGGAGAATGAGAAACCATGAAATTTTTGATCTTCGGTTTTAGATTTTTTGAGTTCCATAATTTCAATAAAAAATTTAATTCGATAAAAATATTTATATCTTCCTCTTTTATATGTTAGCGTCACTTTTGTTCGGTAGAAATTGACGGTGATGTAACTCTCCTTTTCCTTGAGTTCGGTCAATTCGAGTTCTATGAGGTACAGACAATTTCTGATGTTTTCTTATTCAGCGGCTCGGTCAAAAAAGTTTTCCAGAACCGTTGTTTTGACTTCAAGCGGAAGTAGGAAATTTTATTTTAAAATTAATAGTTTTTAATTTAAGAATGCCAAAAAATTTATTGAGTAATTGTAAATAAATTGTAATTGTCTGGACTGATCGAAAAATAAGTTTAAATTAGATTTATGACTGTGAAAAATGATTGAGTTTGAAGAGTGTATTTGATTGCTTGAATTGTGGATGAAAATATGTTATATTTATATTTTGATTAAATGACATATGAATTAAGAAATTATGAAAGTGAGGAAGCTGTAAGGTGATTTCGGTTAGTATTACATGTTAAACGAATATGGTCGGAGAATTTTGTAAAGTTTAAATGAAGAAGTGAATTTCCTTTAATTTCAATAGCAAAATATTTTATTTTTTTTTAAAAAATTATTTAACCAAAAATAATTAAATAAAATTTTGTAATTATTGAAGTTTATTTAATTATAATTTATTCTATTAATCTAAATTATTTATTAAAAAGTATTTTGATAGATAAAATTTAAATTAATTTTTATAATAATAATAATAATAATAATAATAATAATAATTATTATTATTATTATTATTATTATTATTATTATTATTATTATTATTATTATTATTATTGCCGAAGCAATGAAGGAAATAGTAACAAAAAAAAAGCCAAACGTGGCTATATATATGACTGAGATAGTAAGGTATTACAACCTCTAAAAATAGAAAAAATATATAATAATAATAATAATAATAATAATAATAATAATAATAATAATAATAATAATAGGAAAAGAGATACTTAACTAGGAGCCTTGAAAAATGGGTAAAACAAAATCACAAAATAAAAAACATAACGCTCAAGAAATAGGATTACTTGCGTGCTAAAAAACCTAAAGATTATAAATCTAAATAAGCAAAAGAACGAAAAGAGAGACAAGGATAGAGTGAAACTAGCTCCTGACTCAGCCTGCAAAGCTAAGGTTGGCCGGAGAATATTTACATATATATACATAAGTATCCCGAATACCCAAAATACAGAAAAAGGACCCTAGCTCTCCTGTAATCTCTATGAGAAACAAAATAATCAACTATATTGGAGAACAAGCTAAGTACATATATACATATATAAATAAACATAAAACCCAAAATATCCCAGACTACTCCGCTTCAGGAAATCCAGACGCCTAGCGATGAGCCTCTCAACCTGCATCTGAAAACAACAACACAGTATGGGATGAGAACCGGAGGTTCTCAGCATGGTAAAGGTGCCACGCATATAATAAATAAGGTCCTGGGAATGCCAAAGGCAATCCTAGAACTTCGTCATACAATTATAAAACTTAATTTCTAAACAGAAGCCATAAATAGGAGTAGGTATACTAAATCTGCCTAAACTCACTCAATCTTAAACCTAACCTACATCAAACAATTTCACCCTTTTTCCGTTCCTCCGTCATCCATAATTCAGCAAAGACAAGCAACCAGATAAATTCATGCACAAGTAATAGGCAGATAGTGCAAGTAGCAAGTATAGCAGGTAGCAGGATATATATACATACAGTTAGGCAAACTCAGGAAATGCATAGCAATCAAAACAAACAAATGCACATGATGCATGTCTGTCTTATGGCTGATGGGGCCCATCTGTCGGTTATCCATCCAACCCGACAAATTTAAAAACCTTAGACTGTCCCCCGTCACGCATCTCCAAGAGCCTATGCATAGGTTTCACATTCAAACATCAAGTAATCGCTCAATGGGGCTATTCATACCCGAAAATTTATACGTGTCCGATCATCCTTACGACATAAGGTCAACAGAGTGTCGAAATTCAACCTGAAACACGTGGTGGCGATATATGCTTAATATGCTTAACAAGACACATGTCCTTTGTTTTCATTAAATACCATCATCATCATTAATATTACCCACCGTAAGCTTTATTTTCTTCTTTCTTTGTCACCGAATCCAAAGAAGAAAGGAAAATCAAGAAGGCCAGAGGGAGAGAGAATGAGAAACCATGAAATTTTTGATCTTCGGCCTTCGATTTTTTTAGCTCTGTAACTCCAATAAAAAATCTAATCCGATAAAAGTGTTTGTATCTTTCTCCTCTACACGTTGGCGTCACTTTTGTTCAGTAGAATTTGACTGTGGCGTAGCTCTCTTTTTCCTTGAGTTCGGCCAATTGGAGTTTTAAGAGGTACAAACAATTTCTGACGTTTTCTTCTTCAGCGGCTCGGTCAAAAAATTTCTCCAGAATTTTCGTTGTTTTGACTTCAAGCGGAGGTACAGAATTTTATTTTAAAATTAATAATTTTTAATTTAAGGATGCCAAAAAGTTTATTGAGTAATTGCAAATAAATTGTGATTGTCTGAACTGACGGAAAGATAAGCTTTAATTAGATTTATGACTGTGAAAAATGATTGAGTTTAAAGAGTATATTTGATTTTTCATTTTTTTGATTGCTTGAATTGTAGTTGAAAAGATGTTATGTTTATGCTTTGATTAAATGACATATGAATTGAGAAATTATGAAAGTGAGGAAGTCGTAAGGGTGATTTTGGTTAGTATTACATGTTAAATGAATATGGTCGGAGGGTTTTGTAAAGTTTAAATGAAGGAGCGAATTTCCTTTAGTTTCAATAGCAAAAGATTTGAAATGGGGCTAATTCTATTGAATTAGAAAGAGGCTTACTTTTAAAGGAAACGATTTGATTATTGAAAATTATTTGATATTTAGAAACGGATTGATTAATGAAAAAGATTTGATATTCGGAATGTTTGAGAAATTATTTGATTTTAGAAGAAATGCTGCATAAATTTTTATAAAACTCTGAGGCTTTGTTTAAAGCATTATTTTAAAAAAAATTCATTTAAAAATCATAATATTCGATTTTCGATTTATCAACAAAAGTATTATGTTTGAAGTTTAATCCATTGATAAAAGATTTTTGTTTTAAGTTATGATTTGAGTTCGGTTTATTAAAAAAATAAATTTTATTTTGATTAAATGTTTAAAGAAATTTAGATACTTATAAACTAAACGTTTTAAGGTTAAGATTGAGAAATGACGAAAAGTGTATTTTTATGGTGATGCTGAAGTGTGAGAGATTATGTGGTGATGTGGAGGTATGATTGAATATGTACAAGAATAGGAAAAAATAAAGAGATTATGTGGTGATGTGGAGGTATGATTGAATATGTACAAGAATAGGAAAAAATAAAGAGATTATGTGGTGATGTGGAGGTATGATTGAATATGTACAAGAATAGGAAAAAATAAATTAATTCAACAGCAATCTCTAATCAAATGGAGAATAAATTACCATTTGTACCCATAAAAAATACCGACACTGACAAATGTATGCATATAAAAATAAAACGACAATTATAAACACGAAAGATGACCTCCGTGTGCCAAGTGTGCCAAGTGTACCCATCATTAGAATATTCTTGGCACACGGAAGCCATCTTCTATGGTTACAATTGTCGTTTTATTTTTATATGTGTATATTTGTCAGCATCTGTATCTTTTATAAGTATTCATCAAATGAACATCAAAAAATACTTAACGAAACCAAATAAATTTAGTAAAAACTATACATATAATTTCAATCATGGAACGGTGCATACAAATTAACTGTGATCAAAAGACACACTCAATTTTAAAGAATTTAAACTATTGCATCTATTAACCGCTAAATTATAAATCAAAAATCAATTCAGCCAAAAAAAATTCTAAGATTCACCTTTTGGTTTTTTCTAGATCAATTAAGTCACAGGTACAAGACTCAGAAGACATAAAATAATTCAATAGCAAGCTTTATTAATCACATGAACATCAAAAAATACTATATGTTCCCAAATAAATTCAGTTTTTGATAACCATACAAATAATTTGAAACATGGCACGGTGCATGAAAAGTAACTTTGATAAGAAGACACACCGATTTTTAAGAGAATTTAAACTAGTGTACCTCTTAATCGGTAATCCATAAACCAAAAATCAACTCGGCAAAAAAAAAAACGACAACAACAACATTCAACTACTGATTTTTTCTTAATCAACAAAATTAAAGGTCCAAGAATAATAACATATAGAGAGATTCAATAGCAACATCTATTAATCATATTTACATCAAGGAACACCTAACGTAACAAAAAAAAATCCAGTCCGTTAGAACCATACATATAAGGTGAATCATAGAACGGTGCATGAAAGTTAACTTTGATCGAAAGACACATCCGAAATAGTTAATGAAATTATAACTACTATTTCTTACTCAGCACTCTGAAACATCATTCCCTATTTACAGGAATAACAAATAGTTATTTTTCAAATTCAATTATACATTGACCATACTCAAGCCCATTATACATTGACCATATTCAAGCCCAATTTAGATCCGAAAAGATAAACACAAACGAACTAATAATCCTATTTTTATCCCATAGTTCTGAATTCTCTTATCTACTATGATTACTATGGATACAACAGCTCTCTAACAAAGCATAATGAACCAATATCATACAAAAATTAAGTTCAACTCATATATCAATCCCGCTAACATTACTTAAAAGTAACATCTACAAATTAAAAAAATCATCTTGTATGAATGCCAAACCCTATAACATGCATCCAAAACAGATAAGCAACAACCTCTGTTTATTAAAACCGTAAATTACTATTAACCTGTTATCGCAGCGACGACGATGGAGGAGGAAGACCCTGTGCGACGCGTTTCGGAGGTGATGCTTGGTGCGGCGCTGGCTAGGGCTGGTCAAGAAGAACAAAAGAAGTGGGATGGTGGTGCTTCGACGAGGCAGGGAGACATCCACCACCACGTGCGTAGAGGCAGAGCAACACAAGGTGCCGTCGGGTGGTACCTCGGAGAAGTGGATGCGTCTTCAATGGAGCGCCGGCGGTGACATGCAGCCTTAGTGGCGGCGCTGAGTTGATTTTCGAAAGCCACGCGGTTGGTCGCCGATGGACGCGCCGACGCTGCTGACCAGGGTTGACGCCGGTGACGGAAGAAGAGTCCAAAGACATGGGTTCGGTGAGGCTGCAACAGGGTCTTGGTCGATGAGACTGAACGGTGAAAATTAGTGTAAATTAGGTTTATTATAATAATTGAGAGAATTAGGTTTAACCTTAGATAATTGAGAATGTAGCTTTTTTAATGAAATGAGCTTTAGAGTCCAACTTAATAGAAATTGACAGAAATTGATTGGACCCTCTTGATTACCTAACGAAATTGTTAAATAAAACTTTGATATCCTTAAATTGCAGCATTTTTACTTGAGTCTAAAAATAGATTATGACTCTGGTAATATTATCGATAACAAACCCATTTAAATTTCTGTGCAACTAAAGACAGCCCTGGTCCAAATTGTGACATTAAAAGTTGCCAAATCCCAAATCAATCATATCTAATTCCGAATCCAAAGAAAAAAAAAAAAACAGAAGCATATTTACTTACATGATTGAATGAATGTTATACACGATAGTTTTGCGCTGACTTGGGAAAGCAATGTTTCCCAAAACATACACTTAATATTTTACAGAATATTATAGCTTTTGTTGAAGGGAGTAGGAAACACAGAAAGTAACAATTGATGACCCTGAGTCTGAGCACTATCTCTAATTGATGTGGGGTTCTCTCGGGGAACCGCGGCCAAGTGTCGTTGGTGCGGCGACTGCGGCGGAGAAGAGTAGAATGCAGAGGCCTCAAGAACCTCTCTTCTAACATTTGCTATCTCCTCACACAATCTTTGTGCTCTAAGTGCTGTTAAATATAAACCAGCTTCAAGGAACACTGTGGTTAATGCAAAAACACCAGCAGCAGAAAAAATGCCTTCTCTAACCGTATAACAATCCGTTCTTGCCTTTGACCATTTATTTAGGTGCCCTGATTCTACACTTAGTCCTGCTAGTAACAGAATTTCACCTACTGCAAAACAAAGCCTGCAAAATACTTTAAACTTTAATTTCTGTGGAATTTCATGAATTCTTATGAATTTCGATCATATCAGATACATATAACATTCAATTTCAATTTTTTCCCTCTTAGTCAAAGTAAAATTTCTATATAAACTTTCGGATATTGTTTGTCAAAAATGTTAGGTATATATTAAAAATCAGTTATTAAATTAGTCATCATATATTTGTGTATAAATATATGTATTATTTTATTTATTTTTAATGTGTATTTTATATTTCAACATGTGCTTTATATAATTTGTTAATTTGGTGACTGAATTTTTGAGTATAGGTAGTATAGTAATATAGTTGAATATTTATAATATTTGTAACCAACATTTTTCTAGAAAAAAAATATAGAAGCATCTTATTGACGATAATTATAACTCTAGTATTGACAATGTACCAAAAATAGTTTATAAAATTGGAGCATGTAGTAATGTGTTATTAGTGGACATGGGTGTCATAATCAGAATCATTAACTAGTTGTTAGGACTGATTTGTTTTTGGAAAAAAATATAGAAGCAAGATTCCCTATGGGCCACTGGTAAATGAGAATTGAAAGTAGTTTAGAAGTAGTTGTATAATTTTTTTTAAAAAAATGTTATCTGTACACTAAAATTAATTATCAATTTCAGTCGTTATATAAATACATATATTATTTAATTTATTTTTAATATATTTTATATTTTAACATATATTATATACTAATGTTTAATTTTTATGATTAATTTTAGTGTATACGTAGCATAGATTTTTTTGTCTTAGTTTAAATTAAAGACCATTTGAGTTGTAAAGCTAACCCTAGTGGTTCTTTCCAAATATAAAAAGTCTAAAGAATTAGCCTATTAGAAAAATTAAATAATGTGCGACTAAAATAAGACTTCAAATGATTGGACAATCAAATAATTAATTTGACCCAAATGACACATATTTAGTTGTATTAATTAACCAACGCTAGTAGTCGGCTAAACTCCTAAAGAATTTTAATTTGGACAAAGCTAATAACTTTATAGTTATAACATTGACATGAAATAGATGATTAATAATAAGTTACCAAGTTGTTAAGAAGAAAAATGCAGCTTGCCATGTAAGGGATTTAGCAGAAGCAGAATCAGGATCCCATGTAAGCAAAGCAGGTGATGATTTTGTTACTGCTATTAACATGTATGTGTGCTCCATTAACATGGCTATTGCTAGTCCAACAAAAGCACTTGTTGCACATAACAATGGCACTTTCCCACTCCCACTATACACACATTCAGATTTTCCATCCTTTCCTTTCTCTTCTGGGTTCATCCATGTCACCTGCCACATCATCATCACCTCATTTACCAAACTCAAAATTCTAATATATTAAGGTGGAAACTCAGGTGCAGTCGACTTTACATGAAGTTGATAATTCAGAGCCGCTAGATGATTTGACTGATTTGACTAAATTTTCATTTAACGACTTTCAGCTATCAACTTCACGTACCATATATTAAACCTATGATCATAATATGTGAGTATAATTACACAAAATAAGATATTTATCTAATGTTATATCTTGATATAAAATCTTAATACAATGAGTATATATAAGCATTAAACCGAATATTATTTAGGACATTTTTAACTATTGTGGGATTAATTTATTATTATGGTTCGAAATATAAAACTTAAGAGCATATTTTATCTGTTTTAAAATAACTGTCATTTTTTTTTGAGTTCATTGTCTAGATACGTTAATTTTTTTGATAAAATCTAAGATGAAAAGGAAAGTTATTTTAAACAGAAAAAAGATCATGTAGAGGAATATGATGCAGCAAATAGCATAAATAAATGAAGTAAAAGTTAAAAGAAATTGAACCTGAGAACGTGTGGCTTCTGCAATGAGACACAAGATGAAACACAAGAGGCCTAATAAGATTGTGAGAACCATAAGAAATGCACCAGTTTTGCTACTCAAATCTGTTCTGCTTCTTCTTGGTTCAAGGTCTGCATGTGTCACTGCCATTCTCCTTGCCATTTTTTCTTCTCAAAACAAGAGGAAAGAAGCAAAGGTTTTTTAAGAAGAAGGATGAGGAAAGGAGTTGTAGAATTGCTTGGAGCAAAGGTTGCTTAAAGGGTCAAATTAAAGATTCCAACTTTGTAGGATTTAATATAAGTAGCATAGCAAAAGCATTCCCCCTTCCACAAGGGTCAATTTTTTTTAGTTTCTATCTTCCGGTCCGCAGGTCAAGAGATAATTGGTGGCGGATTTTTATTTCATTTAAGAGTCTATTGCTGGTCAATGAATTATTATATGCACAAGGTGATATTCGAATCTCAACACTTATTTAATCAGACTAATGAGTTAACTATTAGACCGACTACATTGTTAATGTTAATTTGGCACCATAGGTTTTGTTTTGTACTTTAGCACTCACTCACCAAAACTAATTAAGATATTGTGGCTTATGACTCATGAGTCATCACAAATTCTGGCCCCTTTCACTCCAAACTTTATTGTTCCTTTCAGTTAATTCTGTTTCTCTTTTTCTCATCACAATTGACAATTATGAACAAAAGATGAGAAAAGCTACATCCTTTTAGCATCACATATAATTATTATTAAGAATAAATATATCAAACTAATTAAGTCAAATTTATTTATTGTTTTTAACCTTTATTTTTTAGAGAGTTTAGTATTTATAAAATTTATTATTTAAAATTTATAGTGAAAAAATAATTTTAAAAAATTGGCTAATATTTGGGTAAAAAAAAATTGACTTTTTAGTTGAATTCAAATATTATAGTGAAACAAAAAAAGTTAATTGTAATTTATTCTTGATAAATGGCTGGTTATAGCATTTTTTTTAATGATGTCCATATAGAATTTGAAGTTTTTAGTTAAATTTAGTTCATTATGTTCTTGAACATTAACATGGTCCATATACAAATTTAAGGAAATGTGACTACACATATATAAAAAGTCTAGAGACCAACTACAATAAAAAACCAACTAAATCAATCTCTTTTTATTTCTGATTTTGAAATTCACAAAAATAGGATAGCAGAAAATTATTTATTTATTTATTTATTTTTTTGTAAAAGATCTATTTTTCAACTAGTTGATTTGAGTTAACTTCACTCCTAATTAATTTTTTAACAAAACTTTTTTGTTATATTCTAAAGTTAAAAAACACAAAATATAAAAGTAAAAGAAATAAAATACAATTAATCCTTGTAAAAACGTCGACAACCTTAAGTTCTATAATTATGTTATATCCGTTGGTAATAACATAATGATTTTTTCACTGAGAGTTCAGAAAGAAAAAGAGAACACAAAGATTAACAGAACGGTGAGAATTGAAAATGCTTGAATAATAAGTTTTTTCTAAGCAAGAGAATTGAGGAGAAAGCGAATGAATTCTCTGCTTCAGGTTTGAGGCAAGGCATTTTCAAGATGAACGGTTGTTATTGTTCTCTATAGCTAAATATTCTTAGTTGTTGAACCTTTCTCTAGAGTTATACTATTTGTATTAGGGAAGTTATTTTCTCAATTTTAAAATTATTTTTATTATTTTAATATTTTAAATTTTTAAATAATTTAAGTAATATATAATGAAAAATAATATTATTGATTAGAGAGTGATGATATTTACTCTCTTTGTAGTCAACTTTTTTTATATATTAAATTACCATAGAAATTAGATTATTTGTCATTAATGTTGTTTCCTATATTGAGTTGATATACAATATTTCTTTTAAATTAGAGGGAAAAATATTCATGTAATATATAAATTTACATATATTCTTTAAGAGAAAATAAATGTATCAATTTAGGTCACATAAAGTAAAACAAATTAAATACTTAGCACATAAGTACAAAAAGAGCTATATTATGAGGAGGAAAATGTAAATGAGAAAGAGAGATGGAGAGAGACAAAAATAGCTGCCAATATAAACACCAAATATGTGGATTCAATTGACAAGTGGGAGTTTCATTGTCGGTGGAAATTGTGGTGCTTAATTATATATGGTGATTTATTGTGGTGTTTTTTCTTTTAATTTAATTAAAAAGAAAATAATTATACCCATAGTCCCATACACCTTATTTGTGCAATGGGCTATTTGCCTATTTCAGTATTTCTAATATGCGCTGCTTCTCTAATATTTTTCATATGTTCAGTTGTTAACAAATTATTAATAAAGAAATTCTAGAAACTCAATAAAATTTATTATTTTGATTATTGGTAGTCATTAATATTTAAAAATATAAAATAAAATATATTATTAGATTATTAGACTAAAAAAATTAAATTAAAAAAATTGAATTGATGACTAAATAATGAACAAAGATAATAAATTTTAATAATTTTTAATATTTTTTATTGATATTTTATTTTATTTATTTTTAATAAAAAAAATCCATTTTAAAAATCCCACACCCAATTAGTGCACAATATGACCAAGAATACCTCCTTTTACTCTAATATTTTTTACTTTATCTAGATTTTTAAATAACTTATTATCAAGAGTATCCAAAAAATACTAAGCTAATTAATCACAAGCATAATTAAAAAGATCCAATTGAATTCTCTAACACTTTTGCTAAAATTAGTGATTATTTTGCTAAAATCGTCCTTAACTTTTTTTCAACGTACATAATAATTATGAATATTTCAAAATGAATTTCATAGTTGTCCCAACATTCCTTTCAAGTTGTTGTCTTAATTGCGAAATGCAATCTGTGTCATTACACTTTGTCTGTACCAAACAAACATGATCCTCTTACTAGACATAACAAAACATTCAACACCATTTTCCCATAATTTTTTTATTCTTATATATATTTACTAGACACAAGAATATTCCTACTATAAGAGCTCAAATAACCACTAAGAGGGAATTATTATTTATTAGCATAGGTGCACAAGTGTTCGAATGGTATTAATTAAGGTGGATCAATCATAGCAAATCACAAAGTTAGTGGTTCTGAGCATATATAATCCCCTTCTTTAGTTCTTTTATTTATGGCTTCAAATTGCCACCATCATTGCACGCTGATTTGGTCTTTTTATTCTCGCGACCAAAAAGTGTATCTATATATGATATGATGAACCTATATGGCAGGCATGGGTCAATGCGTCATTGCTTCCCCTTTTTTTATTTTTTTTGTCAGGTGGATTGGAGAATTCCTAATTCTAAGTACAATACACACTTATACATTTTTTATATACTTATCAATTTTTTCTCCTCAGTTATAGTTGGTATGAGTTGAAACTGAGACCTTTGAAATGGAAAGAGGGCGCGTCAACTTCTTAATTAAGTGTTTTAAATTCCAATTTTCTTCAAAAAATTAAAAAAATTCCTTCAGACTTAAAAGCCTTCACTAAAAAAATGTTAAAAGAATTAATATTTTTAATAAAAAGTTATATGAAATAAATATTAATCACCGAACAATTTTTATATAAAATGTGAGACGAAATAATTTTAAGTATATTCTAGAGTTTCTCTTCATTCTTCTTTTTCTCGTACTCTCTTAGCTTAGTTCACAAACAATGATAATTAATCAGTGATATTACGTGTATAGAGAAAATTAATGATCAAATTAATTACTATTATAAAATACATATCAAAATATAAATACAAGTGCCTGATTTTTTTCCTATATAACAATTTTGATAATCATATAAATATTAAATAAAGTCCTACATATACTCGACATGTAAGCTTTGGAAATTTAAACTATTCAATAACTTTGAAGCGTGATAAATTTTGAATTAAATTGTATACTAAGCTATTGAATGATGTAAATGAGGGCATTAAGAATATATAGATTTTGATATGGAGGAGAAGTCAAGATATTCGATGAGTAATGAAATTAAGCAAGTTATTCGTTTTGCACCCCATTAAGCCCTTATCCAACTAACACTTGAATTCCCGCGTGTAATGCATAATCAACACTACAGTAATAATACTATCTCAACCTTAAAAACTCAACCCTCTACCACCATGCTTTCATCAACCACATTATTCATTTGAAAGCTATGGCTGCTTCTTCAGACAAGGCCTATTCTACCACAACCACTATAACCAGCACCAACAACCACCAAGGAAATTCTACTTCTTCTGAGGAAGTTGCTAACACAGCAACCAAATCCAATGTGGGGAAAGAATTGGCAAGGAGAGCTCTCTTGAGGTCACACCAACGTGGTAACCGGCGGCGCAAGCCTGCCAGTAACGCTGCCAAATCGTTGCCGAGCAGGCTAAGTAAGGTTTCATTGGGAGATGATTCCTCAGATTCATAGGTTTGGTGTATGACATAAGCTAGATTTTATCATATTGTAATAAGGGACACTTTCCAAAATGGCATGGAATGTAAATATAGAAGGGGTTAATTACCGAGGTTATGTTAATACTAGTAATTAGGATTCATAGTCAAGTAGTGGCAAAGAGAGGTCATAGGTTATGTACAAAAAAAACATTATTAGAATATTTTGGCAGAGACTCCAAAGAAGAAAGTTGTACCATTTGTTGGAAGCAATCCTCTGCATTTGTTTGGCATTATTAGAACTTGGAAGAGGGAAAATTTCCATGTATTAGCTGTCCATTCTGTTTCAATTTTCAGGCAATGTTTCTACAGAAAGTGCAAATAATCATTCCTTTATAGAGAGGTGAAATGACCATTCCTTCTCAAATAGGTAAGAATCATATTGTATGCCATATTGTCATTTCTTTCTTCTTTTTTTCTATTTTTTTTAAAAGACACACTCTACCATGTTATGCAAGTATCTAAACTCTATGATTACAGCACAAGGTCCACTAAGTAATCAATGTCTGCAATTCTTGCTTCAAAGGAAATTAAGCATAAATATTTATGCCTTTAATTTGAGTAAATCAAAGTTATGAAAGATCAGAAAACACCAGAAGTGAATTCAAGTAGGCTGAATTCTTAGGCCACAAACTGAGTGATAGAAACTTAACCATTTGTGTATTGCTGAATATGGAAGACACAAAATGAGGAAAAATTAACTGATTAACTAATATTGAAATAACAACAAAAGAAGCATTTACTTTGTACATCAATAATAGCAATAATTTCCTTCAAATCTACAAATACCCTAATCCATCTCCACCTAGATTATCACCTGCCATTATTGAGCAATCGGAAGGATCATGCACATATTGCCCACACAACGGCCCCGGAAACTGCCTACGCTTCCTCGTGACATCAACGACATCCCTCGCCCTTCTCTCCTTTAGCTTTCCTAAGGCAATACTATCGTGGGGGTTTGCAAAACCATGAATTATTCCATCAGTATCTTCTACCTCTGGTAGGATCAATGAATCCGACGAATAACTATATGTGATGTCATTCACCCCATGTGCCGGCGGCCTTGGAAGGGCTTTGATACGTGAAAGCGCCACAGACATTTGCTCGCAAGCAACATCAAGGCGTTCCTCTGTTTCAATGGATTCCATTATAAGCGTCGAAACCATGGATTCCAAAAATTGCATCCTTTCAGGCTGATCCCTTGTTGTTACGCCCCGAAACTGGTTGACAGAAGACAAACTACCACCTCTCCAACGGGTGGGTAGGTATTGGTCAGGGATGTGAAAACAGTTATTGGTCGACATGACACGTAGAACATGTCTGCATAAGGTTCCTGAAAACTCAAACAGGTGGCAGCTGCAGGTAATGTGCGCTTGACAAGGAACCCAAAATACTTTGCAGCCTCCGTCCGTCTGAGTGTGATGTCTGACCTGGAAGCAACCTTCATCCACCAGAAAGGATGCATACTGCGGCGCCAAAACTAGCTCATCCTGGAGTTTACTTAAGGCATAAGGTGTAAGGACAGTGGCAGCATGAGATTCGACAGGCGAGCCTGTTTTGAGGCACACTTTCTGCGCTTTCCGTTGCATTTTTTGCTTCAATCCAGCCCGGTCGTTAAAATCAACAATATCTGCTACCTGCAAAAACCAACCACCAAGACACCTGTAAATAAAATTCACTATGGCACGGCGTATGCATATCAATAAAAATGAAGAGTGCATTTGCGAGCTAGAATCATGATAGAAAAGGGAGGGAATGAAATGGCTTTATGAGTAAAATGGAGTCCATTTTACATAGTAAGCCCTTCCCTTCCTACCCTTTTTCTCCAAAGTTCCAAATCACAAACACACCCTAAAGGAAACAAATTACATCACAGACTTGCTCAACAAAGTGGTCCAATTGAGATTGAGCGCTCAAGAACCGTTGGATGAAAGCATTAATGGACTCGGATTGACTTGTGCTGGTCAATCCTGCAAAGAAGTAACGCCTCAAGAATGGTAGAGCCCAAAACATCCTTAATGAATGTAGGCTAATAATATGTTTGTTCGTGTGGAGTCGATATTTATCAATCATTTGTCTCCACCCTTCTTCGAAATCTTCCATCAGTTCCAAATTGTAGAGCTGGAGGAAGTCAGCTTTCCACTCGTCATAATGAGATCCAAGTAGAACAGAAAACCAGTCAGACAACTTAGAAAGAATATGCCATATACAAAAGGCATGTTTTGTTTCTGGCATTTCAACAGCAATAGCTTCTTTCAGCCACATGTTATGATCAGTTAATATTGTTTGCGGAGCTTTTCCTTTCATGAAGCCCATGAAAGCCTGCATGAATGTCAATCAGGAAAATAAACTAATCAATCATGTCTTAAGAGCATCGCATGAAGGAAACCGAGTAATAAAGATAGAC
Organism: Arachis ipaensis; assembly: GCF_059453495.1. Lineage (NCBI taxonomy): Eukaryota > Viridiplantae > Streptophyta > Magnoliopsida > Fabales > Fabaceae > Arachis > Arachis ipaensis. Next base: position 16,202,458 of record NC_142439.1, on the reverse strand, counting down.
ACAAAGGCATCAGTCAATGGACTGCATGTCTTCATCATTATTCTTCTTTAAAGAAAAGAAATCATAAATCTAAAGGTATGTTTCAAAAAGGGTGTGGAAATTTTCAGGGATGAGTTTTAGTGTAAAGTTACACATGTAGCTCATCCTTGAAAATTTCCACTTCATTTTAGTCCCAAGCCAAAGTTACCCTGGGTATGGATTATGGAATCGCACACATGAATATTTTCCACTTCACTTTTCTCTTGCAAAATGCTAGAATTATTGAAGCTTTGGATAAAATAATTAATAAATAAAATACACGATATCAATTCCTAGCAAGAGATAATCTCACCTTTAAAGCCCATGAAAAAGACTGCATATTTTCATCCCGTAGAAGTGTGCAACCAAAGAAACAAGTCATCCCATGATTGTCCACTCCAAGCCAAATTCCCAACAGCATGTCATAGGCATCTACTCGGTGTGTGGTGTCAAAAACCAAAGCATCTCCAAATGACTCGTACGATTGAACAGATGAGCTGTAAGACCATGCAATATGCTCCAGCCTGTTATTACTGTCTATCTTGAATTCATACTTGAAATTTGGATTTTCATCTTTTAATCTCTTGCACATAGCAATTAGATCAATGGCATCATTGTCTCTTTCAACATTTCTGAAAGACTGCAACAGGTTTCTCACATCCATTTCTGTAAAAGGAAGGCAACCGACTTTGATGCCTTTCTCTAGTTCCATCAATCTTAACATTTGCCTCACTGACATTCCTGCTTTAGCAAACATGCATATGCGGCTCTTGTCATCAGGAGATATTGTGCAGTATGCCGGAAGAAGCCGCACCTCATTAGATTTTAACAACTCGTGATTGTGGACATTGCTAAAGCCAGTAACACGCCACTCAGGGACATCAAAATCCGACTTTTTAACAATACGCAAGTATGCTTGGCAACCACAACGAGATGATTTGCGGTTCCTTTGCATCTTCCCATCATCAGAAGGTTTGACCTGGGGGTATCCACCACGATGGCAAGTAAAATCCCTCCTTGTGACTCCACGACCAACACCATCCTTCCCTCGAGTGCGGTGTCGCCGAATTGAAAAGCCACACTGCTTAGCAAAACTGCAATAGAATTCATAAGCAGCTTCTTGAGAAACAAATCTCTGACCAATAAAAGGAACAAGGTTGACAGAAGTCTGTCTTGATAAAATTGTCTCCTCTGGTGTTTCCTCAATTGTGCCAATCTCATCCTGAGACAAATCTGTGCAATTCTCGGACGATTCCAGCACCAGACTGGTTCCTTCTGACATTTTGTCCTTTTGTAATAAATAGAAGGATTTTTTTTCTGCAGATGTTTAAACCTGAAACACTAGAAACAAGGAAAAAAATCACCTCAAATATGATAACAGACTATGGAATTTCAACACTCCACACAACAATTTTTATCCTTCCAAAACACCCTAAAAACAAATCATCAGACACATGAAAACCCTCTAACTGAAAAAGCAAGTAAGCAACATAAAGAACATCGAAGTAAAGCACAAAAGCCCTTTTTTCTCCTTGGGATTATAAAAAGTGTATCCGATCAAAAGAGAGTCAGCAAAGTGACTGCATTCCTTGTAGAAGGGAACATCACCCTCAGTAGTTTAGTTTAGCCAAGGCACACTTCCAATTGGATGTCAGAACACCCTAAAAACTGATCAACTTCAGAATCTACATTTGACAGGTGTATGGATACCAATGCACATGATATTCAAGACTTCACCTAAGGCTCAACTTGTTAACTCATAAGGGTTAAATCCTAAAATCCTAAACTTGATTTGGGAATAAGAGCTATCCAGTTAACCAAAGAGTGTCATAACCTTGACAGGTACAAATACAAATATAGGAACTCTCTCAAGAGAGTCACTTCACTTGCATTTCTACTTCATTGTCCAAGAATCTCAAATACCCCATTTCACACAATTACAATAATAATAATAATGATGATGTATTGCAAAAAAGGAATAAACTTTCTAAAATTGAAAATCTTGAAAAGAGTATGAAAATGGTTAGGAGATCTTACCAGGTTAGGATCGGTGGCGGGTGGCAGAAGGAGGAAGGGTTAGCAAACTGAGTTCAACGGTCGATAACAAACTCTAAGGTTCTATATGTTTTGCGCTAAAACAATTAATATTAATAACTAATAAATAAAATAAAAGAATGAAGTAGTAAATGAAGATTGAAGTGGCGGGGAGTAGGAGGAGTAAAGCGCATCCCAGGGAGAAGGATAATGATTTGCAAGCACGATAACCTTATCGTGCGCCGCGGGGATGCACACTGCGCATCTAACTTTGCTAAAACCTAACGGTGTAGACTAGAACCCATAGTAGTCGGGTCGGGTCGGATTTAATCGACCAATCCATTTACCCGTCCCCACTTACACCTCTGCCTACTGCCTACTGCCTACTGCCTAACACAGTAACACTCTTCAACTACTTCAGCCTTCAAAAGTTGCAGACATTTTTTAATTCGAATAAAAAAAATAGAAACGTCCAAAGAAAAAAGGCAATAATAGATGACCAAAAATCGTTCCAAATCTGCATGGAACTCTGGATCATGTATTACATATGTACAATCCTAGGCCTGCAATAAAGAACATTTCGATGGTTTAGCCAAAGTTGTTACATTTAACATCTATTGTTTCTAATGACAAAAATAAAAATAATAAAGTATTATTTTAATCTCTAATATTTAAATTAAATTTTAATTTAATTATTAATATTTTAAATATTTTATTTTTATCTTAAATAATTTTAAATAAATTTAATATTATTCTACAATTAAATTTAACACAAATAATTAATAGAGTGAGTGACATAGATATTAATAATGTAATTATTAAGTTATATTTTTTTTTTTGTATTAGAAAAACACAACTAAAACTTTTTTGTAATATCTTATTTTTTTCAATTTTTTCTTGTACAAAATATCCTAATTTTAGCAATTAATCATTAATGTTCTAGAATTAAAAGAAAATTGTTATGTTGGTGACTGTTAGTATTTTACTTAGAATAAAGCTCTACATTCAAGCAAAATACTGAGTTAAGTCCCATTTTGGTCTCTAAGATTGGCAAGTTGCACTGATTTAGTCCTTCAGATCCCGATTGCACTAAATTAGTCCCCCAGATTCGAAAAAATGCACCACGTTAGTCCTTATCCTATTTTCGGTCACCGGAGCACTGACGCCGTTAGTGACGTGGCCAAATATTGCCACGCTAGACACACTAATGGTTAGATAACGTGGCTTAAAATTTGATTAGTTCCAATTTAGTCCTTATCCCCTTTTTAAAACCTGAATTCATCCCGTGACTTCATCATCTTCTTCTTCTTCCCATTTCTCTCTGGTTCTTCGTCTCCTACTCCTTCCGAGTTTACCATCATGATTGCAAATGGGAGCCAGAGTTCCATGCGGTCCAACACAAGGAGTTCCAGTCGAAGTAGAGCATCGGGTGTTCCACAGTGGTGTGGGTGTGGGTGCTGCCCTGTTCTTCGATGGTCCACAACAGAGGCTAACCCTAACAAGTCATTCTTTGGGTGTCCTAACTACAATGTTAATGGTAAGAGGTGGTGTGGTTTGTTTGTCTGGGCTGACATTGGAGAAGAAGACTTCAGAGGAAGGATAATTTATACTGTGGATGGTGACCAAGTTAGGGTGGATTTAGCTTGGAGAATTGGAAAATTAGAGGGTGAAGTTAGAACCCAAAAAATGTATATTTTATTTCTGGCTTTGTTTATAGTGTTTGTTGCTGGTTTTATGTTGGTAGTTAAAGGTTGAAGATGATTTTGTTTTACTGTGGTCAGGGTTAATGTGTAGTAGAAGAAAGAAAAAGTCTCCTTCTCACATTTTCAAGTTGTTAGTCATTGATAAACGTGAAGCAAGTTATTTTCTGTCATCCAATGAAATTGTTGAAAAAAATTACAAAAAAGAAATCTAGGGTAGCATAATTAAAGCTGGAACAAATTGTCATAATAATGATAATAATATGTTACCATATCAATAAGTGTCAACAAAAGTAACAATACCCCTGCTATATTAATGACAACTCTTTCAGAAAAGTAAAGACTTGTTCTAAATCCAAAATACACCCATGCTAAAGGATAGAGAGTGCCATCATTGTTATATTGTATCCAAATATATAAACAGTCTACTACCATAAAATCATGCTACAAAACAAAAAGTATTATTCACAAAAAGATTCACAGTTTTATCCAAAATAGGCTGCACAAATCAAGTACATCTTCATTTCTTCTTCCTCGGTGGCTTGAAGCCAGGTGTTGGGACAAATTTGAGAAAGTTGGCTAATGTGAAAGATGTGGCTGAGCTTGCTCCTTGTAATGAATCCATAGTGACCGATCCTGATGATGATGGTGAGGACCTCCTTCTGGTCTGCAACTTGAATGGCCTCGCAGATGGATCCTGTTTCATTTAAATAGGACATAATTTTAGTTGAATGTGCATAGGAATATTAAATATGGTTTGTGAAACTAAATGCATCTACCTCTTGACTTTGTTGGGACTGTTGTGCATCCGAGTAGTTTGATTGGGAGAGGTCGATCTCAACCACCTGGGCATCAACTGGTGCAGGTGCCTGAGCAGGGGCTTCTGGAGGAGCCTGAGCTTGTGCATTGGGTTTTGTCTTAGCAGCAGCGACAGCTGCAGCTGCAGTAGCAAGAGCTTGAGCAACATCAGCTGCTCTCTTTTTTGGACAACCCCTCTTTGTGTGCCCCTTCTGTAGATAGTATCTGCAAGTAAAGGGTTTAAGTTGTCTCTTTAGAGTCCCAGTTGTCTTAAATTTCTTGCTTCCTTCGTTATCCTCATCTGCATCCTTTCTCCTTTTCTTTGTGAGTGGTCCTATCTTCTTCTTTTTCTTTGGAGCTTGTGGCCTATTCTGCTCAAATTTATCCCAAAGAGATTGTCCAGGCAATGGATTTATATAATGTGTATAAGTGTCTCTATAGGCGTCCATGGTGAGCCACTTATGGCAGAAATCTTCAGGTCTCTTATTCACCCTTGCGATAGCCACACACGCATGCACACAAGGCATTCCTGAAGTAATTAACAAAGTAATGTGTTATTAAAGTATTTAATTATTCGCAAATAAAGAGGATCTAAAGGCTGGTTAGTTACCCGTTAACATCCAAAATTGACATGTGCACAGTCGCTTGCCCAAATCCACCACCATGTTAGTTGGATGACCATGCACTTCAAACTTCTCATACTCATCATCTCTAGTCCAGATTGACATCCAACTTTTAGACTCCTTCCTGATCTTGTCCACCTACTTTGAACCACAGGTGGTAGCTTTTCCACATGGTTGGCTAGCTTAACTTTGTTTTTAGCGATTGTTCTCATGACAAACATTCTGACCTCCTCAAGTAGCGTGATGATTGGCTTGGCCCTTGCTTCTTTGATTCTTGCATTAAAGACCTCGCATGCGTTATTGCAGATATTATCAAGTTTAGAAGCATGACTAAATGCTGACTTTGTCCACGAGTCCCTAGGCCACTTGTTCAGGTAATTCCAGGCCTCTTCATTAATTTTCTTAATCTTCTTCATGTTGTCAGAGAAATCTTGATAAGTGGTTGATCTTGCGCATTCCCAAAGTAACCCCCTTAACTCTAAATCTTTTCACTGCTTGTTAAATTTCCTCCATAAGTGCCACACGCAGAATCTATGGTGGACATGAGGCATAACCTCCTGGATTGCAGACAGCAAGCCCTGCATGTGAACACAATACATGTCGTGATACATAACAGTCCTTAAGATATGATAAAGGTACCCATAATAGTTCCTAACTTTTGTTTAATGAACCTGAAATGGTCCCTTACATTTAAATCGTTCCTTATTACTGTTCCTAGGTCACATTACACATAAAGAAAACTGTTCACAAATATTTCCATCAGTCAATACACAGCTTTTCAGGCCAACATGTCAACAATTAACGAACAATTTACATTAACTAGCAGTATGCTAACTTTTGATAACTTTTTTGTAATAATAGAGTATACTATGAAAGGGCAAGGTTTACCTTTTGCATGTCGCTCATAAAGCACCATTTATTTTCTTTATAGTCTCCGAGGTCCTCATGGAGTAGCTCCAGAAACCACCTCCAATTCTCCGTGTTTTCGACATCCACAATTGCCCATGCTATAACATAGATGTGATGATTTGCGTCCTGACCCACTACTGATAAAATCTGGCCTCCAGTCTGTGTTTTAAGGAATGCCCCGTCTAAACCAATCAGACGCCTACACCCTGCCTTAAAACCATTCTTGTACCCACTAAGACATACATACATCCTCTGAAAGATCACCTCTCCATCTGGTTGTGGGATGGTGCCAATTCTAACTGTTGATCCTGGATTACACTTTAAGAGTATTTTTCCATAGTCCCTGACCATTGCATATTGGGCCTTCTCGTCTCCATATACCACAGCTCTAGCGTCTGCCAAGTCTCTAGAAATTGAATTCTTATTTAACACCAGGTCACACTTAGACTTGAAGTACACAGCTGCCTCACATTGTCTGAAGTTAGGATATTTCCTAACCTTCTTCACTAACTTGCTAGTCAACCAGTTCCTATTTGCAGCTCAGTTAGTGGCTTCTCTAGCACATGTGTGGTCATCACTGAAAGTTTTTATCTGCCAACATGTTTTCTCATGATCCCGTGAGGCATAAACCACCCAATTGCACTCCCCAGCCTTACAGACAGCCCTACATCTCACAGCATCGTTCTTAATAAACTGAATCCATCGACCTTCTTGAATTGTAAACTCTCTCACTACCTCTCTGAACTCAGACTTTGTATTAAACTTCATCCCCACCTCAAATTTTAAATCACCGAACCGAATGCCATCTCTAAATACTGGAAATACATCATCTGGCTCTTCTTCAGAAAATTCATCTTCCGAAGGAGGAGGAGTCTTTATTTCCTCAGAGTGCCAAGAGTTGGCCCCATCAGACTCTGTTCCAGGATCCAAAGCATTGTCCAGGCCTTCATCTCCTGTGACAGGGACTTCTAAGAAACTTAAGTCCACCTCACACTCCTCATCATCCACCACCAATGCATCATCATCGTTAATAAACTTCCTCTTAGACTTTGCAAGTGCCTCAGCAGGTGCATGCTTCAACCTAGAGTCTCTTTTCTTGGTTTCACATTTTTTTTTCAACTACATCATCATCACTTAAGCTATCATCTCTCCCAGGTTCATATGAACTGTCCTCCGTGGTGTATTCATCTTCAGAGGAAGACAACATCAGAACTTATTTTTTCTTGTGATGTTGCTATACCTTCCTCACTTTTGAACCAGACCTTGTGCAATAGGTTTTAGTAGTAATTTTGGGCTTTGGATTTACTTTGGGCTTGGACACAGAATTCAGGTTGGGCTTGGGCTTGGAGACATTCTTCAGGTTGGCCTTGGCCTTGGAGGAGGATGTAGTATTGGATTTCGGATTTGGGTTGGCCTTTGAAATGGGTTTAGTTTTTGGGGTAACTAGAGGAGTCTTACTAACAGGCTTTGCAGTAGTAGCTTGGCTAGGATTAGAGTTGGATGTAGTAGTGGGATTATTTTTTTGGGGTGTTGGGTTATTAGCACCAGGTTCTGTTGGTTCTGTGCTCTTGGGTGGTGAGGTATTATGCATTGGTTCATTGTTGTTAGAGAATGGAGTGTCATTAGCAGGGGCAGTGGGTATATTAGTTTGGTTTAGGATCTTGTCTAGTAGGGGTTCATTGTCGGGTTCATCACTAAGCACTCTGAGCTTATCAAGGTCACCCTCAACATACACAACAATCTCATTCCCCTCAAGAATTTCTGGTGTTGAAACTGCATGCTCAAAGTAAACATCAACCAGCCCATCATTCTTTTCAGCCATGAAACACATCTCTCTCAACTCATCGTCAGAATTCAGAGCTCTTAAACCACTATCTAAACTCCTCCCGGGAACATGCCACCAACATTCTCCTATCCTATCATATCCTAGTTTTTTTATAATAATTTCTCACCCAAAATACATCTAAAGTATCTACATCAATGTCACCAACGCATGCCTTCTTATCAGGAGAATATATAGTCATCCCTTTTTCATCTTTCTGAAATTTTTTCCCATGGTGGAACATAATATCTAACTGCACATCCATCTGCATGATTAAAAAAAATTATTTTCATCACCAGTTCCACACAATGATCACTTTAAGATAGTTTTCATCAACTACATTCATACATGGTAGAGAGATATATCAAAATAAAACACAGTTATCCACCATCAAAACAGAGCATGAAGACAAACCCCTAAAAGTAGTGCCACACAACATCGAAATAAAACCCTAGCACAAAATCCACTACAAACCTTAGAAAATAACAATATACAAACCAATAAACTATGATCAACAACCATCAACGCATTCCCTAAAATTTGAAAAAATAAAATTTTAATCTCTTCACTAACCTCGGTGACGGAACAGAAGCTCCTTGTAGTGGCGAACCAACTCCTCAGACAACCGTACAGTGTTCACTCGTGATCCAACAATCTCCAGAAATCCTATTGCAGTTACCCGTTCCTATTTTGAGTCACTCATGGAAGAGAAACGTTTTTCCACTGCGTCACTCATGGAGGAGTTGAAGACGAAGAGTGGAGACAAAAGAGGGATATGCAAACGTTTTGTTTTCCATCACATACAAACGACGTCGCTCAAAGGGGTTTTTTAGCGCCAAATCAAAAACGACGTCGTTTTATAGTGTCCAGCGTGGCAATATTTGGCCACGTCACTAACGGCGTCAGTGCTCCGGTGACGGAAAATAGGATAAGGACTAATGTGGTGCATTTTTTCGAATCTGGGGGACTAATTTAGTGCAATTGGGATCTGGAAGACTAAATCAGTGCAACTCGCCAATCTCAGGGACCAAAATGGGGCTTAACTCCAAAATACTTAACCAAGTCTAACCAAGATGTTATAACAACTTTTCAAATCACGCGCCTCCTTCTCTTTTTCCTTTTCCTTTTTCTTCTCCTTCTCTTTCTCTGTTTCTTTCTCCTTCTCCTTCTCCTCGTCTTTAAGTAATTTTTTAACTGTTTGTTCAAATCTGAATCGAATTCGGTTCATTTGTGAATTGAGTTAGGTTCACTTGATACTACTTTTAAGTATTCACCAAATCTGTTATTCCTTAAGAAATCATGTTCATCTCTTAGTTTAACTGAGTTTATTTGCATGCAGAAATGAATTGAAATGTACTTTTCTTGCTGATTGAATGTTTATCAGTTTTTATTTAAATCTGAATCGAATTCGGTTCATTTGTGAATTGAGTTAGGTTCACTTGATACTACTGTTGAGTATTCACCAAATTTGTATCAAATTCGGTTCATTTCTGGATCCAAATGAACCTCAATTAAAAGGAGAGAAAAAGAAAAAATGCAGCAACAACAGCAACAATAAAAGAATGATGATTGAGAGAAGAAGAATGCGAAGACGAAAAAGGAGGAAAGCGAAGAAGAAGAAAAAACGCGAAGATGAAGACGAAGAAGTGTTATTGAAACGCCCGTGTGTACACGCTGGTGTAATGAAAGTGGTTTTTGTTGAGTTTGGGCCTTCTTGATTGGACTTAGATACAAAAATGTGTGAATGTGTAGTTAGACTGTTTTACTTATGTTCTAAAATCAAATGATATTAGTTCTTTAATAGATTAATTGTTCAAATCAAATTTAACGGTGAGATAACATTCAATCCGTTTGAAAACTTTTGAAACTAAAATAAGACATTTAAAATTTATTAAAATTAAAATAAAAAATTTAAAATGTTAAAGCTAAATTAACACTTGGTCTAAATATTGGAGACAAAAATAATGCTTTACCAAAAAAAAATTATTCACATAACATGAAAATAATAGTTAAAATGTTTATATATAACTAACTTGAGTTGACTTAGTATTAATTCTCTAGTCCGTTTGATAAAGTATTGGGAGTTTGAATTTTGTGGTGTATATGTAATAATTTATTGATAAATAATAAAATTTTAATTTATAATGGATCAATCATTGACCTACTAAATTAAACAATAATAAAATAAAATATTATTTTATATTATTTAATCAAATATATTAAATTATTTAACAATCCTTGTTATCTTCATTTCTTGAAGAGGTCTCCATTAGAATAGTCAATCGATAGGGAATCACTTAATGGAAAAAAAAAATGTTTGTAAAAATTAGCGGTCAATTTGGTTTTATATACTTTTTACTTTTAGAAATTGTAAAAAATAATTATTATAAGTTAATGAGCTATAGCTCAAAGTACATAATCTCTCTATCCTCACCTAAATATCTCGAATTTGAGTCTCACTGTTAATTTTGAAAAACAAAAATTATTATTATTATAAACCAAAATACCAAATAGCCTTTAGATTTTGAAAAAATTGATTAGGATATCTTCCAAGAATAGTCCAAAAATTCATGGTAACGAGTAACGACAGAGATGAAAATGGATAATTGGAGCTAATGGGCTTTATTGGGCCGTTTTTAAATCGATTAAATAAATGTTAAATCAGTCCAAAATGGCGATACAGAAAGATAACCAAAAACCTTATATTGTTGAAGTCCTATGGCCTGTAAAACTTGGATACATCTTTTAATTGGAAAAAGTGAAACAAAAACCAATAGCAAATGACTAAATCATATTTTGAGAAATTTACAACACACTGACCAAAAAAAAAAAAAAAGAAATTTACAACACTGGGCCTGCAATTGCAAATGAAAAAAAAAATAATAAAAAAGTAAAAAACTACTCTCTCTAAAATTTAAGGGTCAATTTGATTTTACCTTTCATTTTTTAATAATTTTGTAAAAAATAGAAAATAGAAAATAAAATTTTATTATACACTAAATAACTTTTGTGATTTGAAAAATTGAGTAGAACAACTCTCATTTACAAGACTCTGGTGGGTCGTAATTGTGAGGGCATTTTTTTTCAGATATGATAAATTCTTCTTAAAGCTGGTGCTTTTAAAAAAAAAAAAAAAATCTCAAGGTGAGACTTAACAATACAAAACGTTTTATTGAGAATTTGGTTCTTGCTTATTATGTGGTAGTAAATTTTCTCACTAGTATATTAGTATATTCACCACTAATTAACTTAGTTATTTATACGGTACCATATAAGAGGTTCCACAAACATCAACTGTTTTGTAGTTGATTAAAAAACGAGGTGGAAGAAGAAACAATCTTGTTCTTCCAATAGAATATACACATTAAATAAATAAATAAATAATAACTAAATATTTTAGAATAATTTAGGGGCATGCATTCAACAAGACATAGTAGTTTATTTTTCTTTCTGTGTCGGCAAGAACAGCAAACTACCTTTTAAATTTGATGTGATATGAGAATAAACATGTCTTCACCATCGGATTTGCCCTCAAAACTTAACTCCTGTTTATGTTTTCTTTAATTTAGACAATCCTGGATCTCATGTAAACATATTTTTCTTTTTCATTTGATTTACTTACTTTCTAAATATAGGGTTTAGGTTAAAATACCATAAAATATTTTTATCAATTTATAAAAATTGAAATTTGTTAAAAAATTAGAATGTACTTATTATATGATAGATATATAATAATATATGTATTTCTTTATTAACTTAAATTTTTTAAACAAGTAATTCTATGACATAAGATCAAAATTTTTTTAGCTTAATAATTTTAGAATTCAATTTTTATTGATTAAAGGAAATTAATGTACGACAAAAAAAAAAGTAAGATTCACGCAAATTAAATGATTTCATAATAATATAGCTAGATTATTATCTGAAAGAAAATCCCACATTGGAGTCCAACACTTCAAAAAAAATCTTATGAAATTTTCAGATTCATAGTATAGCACCTCTATAAAAGGGATCAACCAGAATCTTTCGCACATAGTCTTTTTGGATTGGCTGATTCTTAATGACATCACCAATGATAGTCTAAAAGACCTTAAAAGAACCACCATTATAAAAACTAATTATTATTATTATTATTACAGGAGAATCCAAACCTCATAAAAAAAAAATTGAGATGTTAACTCTTTGATATAAAATTATTTTTCAAATATTAGTCCAAGAGATTCGTAACATCACTTTTATCAAAAACTAAATACATATAATCAATTTGAGTTGGTTGAATGATCATCTAATATTTAAATAAATGTCAAATATTTAAATTTTATTTTGTTTATGCAAAAATTTATTAGCTAACAACATACTTTTAAATAGAACTTAAATTTATAACAAATTAGTCATTGATACGTCAAATTAAAAAAATGCCGTACAAACGAAAAATGATATATATATGTTAGTGACCATTAATTGATTAGATTGCTTAGTGCTTTTACATCGTTTGAGTGACATTTTATATTGTCTCACTAACACACGTAGATCTTATGAGAAACAAATTAATTTTGTAAACAGGGTCCGGTGTACGTGCTAATATATGTTTATATAAGACAAAATTAGCAATACCATCGTGACACAGTGTTTGAATATGCCTAGAGATTTGATGTAGAATTAAAATATGCATCAGCTTATAGATAGATAGCTTTCTTATAAGGGATATAATTTATGTATCCGTCCCCTACCATGTTTGCTACATCTCGGTCTTAGTGTCTTTCGTCGTTTTCTCGCTGCTTCCGATCAATGGTGTCCCAATCCCATCATTCAATACTCTTCAACACAAGAATCATTCAATACTCTATCAATTCATTTTATTCTTCTAATTTTTTATTTATTTTAATAACAACTATAGGGAGCCACCGTTAATTCAGCTAACATTTAAAAATCAGTTAGCATTTTAACTTTTAAAAAAATCCAAACAAAAAACAATAAAACCATGCAAATTTCGAGTAAAAATAACATTTAAAAGTGAAACAAACTAATACTAATTCAAAGTTTATAATTTAAAATTTAGGACAAATAATTTTAAATTTTGGGTAGCAGAAGGTGGCAGCGGATGGTGGTGGGCGGTGGCCAACGGTAGTGATGGATGGAATTATGATGTTAAAAAAAAAAAAAGAAATAAATGAGAAGGAGTAAAAGAATAATTAAAAAATATATGTATATTGAATGATTGAGTTTGTTTATTTAGTGGTGGAAATTTTTTTTTAACTCCTTGATGAGTTTGATATTTAAATTTATGATTACTTATGAATTATATATGACATATGAATTTGCACTTGATATTTGTTTTGTTTTGTTCTTTTACGCATCTGATTTGAACATTAATTTCGTACTATGTTGAATTTAAATCTTACCAATTATGAGTGCGTAGTCTAATAAACTCCACCACTCGTGAAAAATGTATGGCGTCGTACACTCATATATGTATATTTGAAAATTGAATAATTTTTAAAAGGAAAAAGTTTGGTAACCAAAATTTTTCAGCCATAATCAGCCAAAACTTTTCATATTTTACTTCATTTATATCACTTAATAATAATTTTATTTTTTACTTTACTCTCTTATCATTCTACTTATCACCGTTCATTCTACTTATCACCATTCTTATCAAATCTGCTAATTAATGATATTAATTAAAAAATTATATCCCTTTTTATTAAGTACTATTGTAATCAATACTTAATATTCATTTTTATAATTTGATTTTTATATATAAAAATACAATAAAAATTAATAATAATTATATTTAAGATTAATATTATTCAATTTTAAACTATATTTTATTATGTAGTTCAAATTATTTTACATATATACTAATAAATCATGATTCAAAATATTTTAATATTTTATTTTTGAAGACATTATACATTTAAATCAACGTATAATTTTTTAAATCACCGTCTTTGATAATTTAAAAATTTATTTCATGTTTTTCAAAGTGAAAATGATTTATTTTAATTCACATATATTTCTAAATTTTACTATAATTAGATTTGAAAAAAAATGTCAAATACCTAAATTAATTTATTTAATTGACAAATTTATTCATAACATCCACAAGTTCATACACATAACATCCATAATTAAGTAAGATACACATAATATCCAAAATTTTATATTAATAACATCCATAATTTCATACTCATAACATTCATAATTTCATACATATAATATTTATAATTAATAAATTTTTGCAATTAATATTACCAAATTTTAAACTATGTGTCTTGTTATATATTTCAAATTATCTTACATGTACACCAAAGAGTCATAATTTTAATATTTTTTATTTACTATTCATATGTATACTTATTTATTGATTTTAATACGACGAGTTAATAATTATTTTTTAAATTTTATTTTTTAATTTTAATTTTTTTATTTTATAATAGCCTATATGTAAAATATGAGTTGTATACCAGAAGTTGTTAAATTCTCTAATTTAACATCCATATTTTTATACGTATAATATTTATAATTTTATATATATAATATCCATAATCAATAAATTGGTGCTAATTTATTATTATTTATTATTTTATTTTGCAGGTCATGAACCAACAATTTTAGATAATTTTAATTTTCAATAAATAAAAATTGATCAAATTTAAAATATTTTATTTTTTATAAAATGTGTTGAGGTGGTTTGAGTTTTTTTTTTTTTAATTAAAAATATAAGAATTTGAAATTTTTATTTAGAAGAAAAAAATTATACAATTATAAATGCATGTAATAATAATGAAGGAGAAATTTTCGCAATCTGATTCACATTAAATTTGGAATTAACTTTTAGTATAATTAAATAAGGAAAAATAATTAATGATAAAAAAAAATTAATTGAGTCAATTAAATTAGGAGAGTGATTCACACTCTCTTATAAACGCAAATATTATTAGTCATATACCTTTATTTATTATCTATAATATTTTGGTTACGTAGTATTGTCCTATATATATTTGTATATAAATATATGTGTAATTTAATATAATTTATTTTTAAGATATATTTTATATTAGTGACTAATTTTAATGTACACGTAATATAATAAAATTTTTTTAAATAAGTTTCAAGAAATTAATAATATGTGCGGTATTTTTAATATGTCCATTCATTCATGCCTTAATTCAAGGCAATTCTATTATGGTTATATTTGTTTGTGCCATTCATTCGTTAATTTAAGGCCAATTCTTTTATGGTTATATTTGTTTGTGGTGACTATGATGTCTAAAATTTTATATTAATCATGAGTTAATAATAAATTTAATTAAATTAAACTTGATGATGGTAACGTTTTAAAATTTACTGTATTATTTTTTATTGTTTGATCATAAGTGGGGTTATTTTTTGTTGGTGTAGTGTTAAAGACGTTGTTTAAATATGATTTTAGTGAAAAAAAATAAGATTGAGGTGGAAGTGTTAGAAATAAGAAACTAAACTTGAGAAAGGATTTGTGTATTATTAAGTGTAATTAAGTTGTTTGTAATGATACAATATAAAAGGATATTTATAGGTGTTAAGAGAATCGTAATAATAAAGACATAATATTCTATAATAAATATTCAAATATACTAAATAATTCTAATTGATGCTAATTATATTCTAACATCCCCTCAAGAAAAGTGGATTTATCGTATGAACAAATACAAATTTTAAAATTGAAAACGAACAACTGAGTACATTAGAGTATCTATTATTATTCATTATTTATAGCTATTAGAATAAATTAATTATAGTTATGAGCCAATTCGCATTGCTAGTTTTGACCTCTAACCAAAATAAATTTTTCTATCATTCTAACTAAAGTTATAAAAATAAATACTATTAAAAAATTATTCAATCATAATCAGTTATAGCTTAATTTTGTGAACCATTAGATACCAGTTTAATGTCATCTCTAACAAAAGATGAGAACAAAAATTATAACACAATGAGAAAATTTTATACATTATTGGTGAGATTAAGAAAGAGAATAATTTATAATTTAAGATTAAAATTTTATGATTTAGAATTTGAATTTTAAAATAAATAAAATAATTTAAAAAAATTGATTGAAAATTTAGTTACGTTGCATTATTCTTCATGTATCAATTTGATTGACCATGACAGCCACAAAGTGACACATTATAAAATGTCACACTTATTGGCACGCATGAATATTATCTTTCCCTAATTAAGTGGATTGGTATGTGCATATATCTAACTAAGACTCCTTAATTTCCTTAATTTAATATTAATTAAGGTTGAAGTGTTAGAGTTTTGCTTTATCTCGTCAAAATATAATTAAAAATTTAAATTGACAAGAAGAATTACAAAAGAAGGGTATAAATAACCTTTTTATGAGTTTTTTTAATTTATATAAAATTTTATAGGTTTTTTTATCTATTTAAATTATTTTTTTTAGATTCACAAAAATCAAACTCTAAACATTTTACAAAAATTTTAATATTATGATATAAAATTATTTATTCTAAAATTTAAAATAAAAAAATATATAAATAATTATATTTCTAATAGTTTTGTCTAATCTCTGCTCAGTTTTACGAAACTAGCATATCTTCCCTCAATTAATGAACAATAATTTGAAGCCAATACACATAGTCATCGTGTGTCATGATCAAACTCTGAAGAAAAAGAATAATAATGGCTCCTATAATTTTATATGAATGTGCCCAATAAAACATACTTTTGCTTTGGAGTTTTGTGATTAGCATGTTGTTTCTTTTTAATCATGATTGACAATTAACTATGTCTTAATTGCATATACACTAAAAAAGTACAGTAGGTACCACTGCCTTTTTTCACCCATGATGTGATTGTAAGATACAAAATACATTGAATTTTTGGTTTTTTATAGTATTTTTCAATCCAATAGATCAAAGATTAATTCAATGCTTACTTAAGTAAATTAGTCAATTAACTGTTATACTAACTCAATTTAATTAAATACATTGAACTTTAATTTTGAATTATTTTAAGTTAATTCTAAAAATCTAAAACGTTGCTATAGATTAAAGAGTGTCAAGTGAATTAGTCTAAGAAAATATTTTAGCACTCCTAAATAGAAGCGTAGTCTTTCGTCACTAGCTATAATATATACCAACATCTATAATTTCTTTAACTTTTGTAAAAACATGTTACATAAACTTGTAATAACAAGTAAAAAAAATAGTGTCAAGTATAATGAGTACGCAACATTTATAAATCAATGTCTAATTTTTTTTTCAAAATTATAAATAAAAAATATCATAATTCATACCAATCCAATATATAATCAAATGGATCACATATATTTATAAAGAATAAGCCATTAAATCTAAAAAATATATTATAAAAATATAAAATATATATTAAAAATAAATTAAATAACATAAATATTTATATATAAACATATATTGACTAATTTGGTAATTGATTTTATATATATAAATAATATTTTTGTAAAATAAAATTTGTGTATAATATTTATTTAAAATTTTATTAAAAAGAAAATCTACAAAACAATGTTAGATGCATATAAAATTTTATAAATATAATTTATATATAGCATATAATCTCACGATTAAATAGTTGGTATATATATATATATGTGGCATCATTTATTTATTTTATTGGCACATAAGTCTCTTTCTTAACGATTACAAATGTTAGTGGCGATCACAAATGTTGCCGGAAAAAAATTATATTTAATTTGTAGCAGTTTAGGTTGTGATGGGATGAAGTGAAACAAACAATTTCAATGAATAATAATTGTGGTATCTTTATTCCATAGGGTCGGTGTATGATGAAGGGGCGTCCCCTACATGCTCTTCTATATTTGCTTCTTCGTGCAAACTCCTTTATTTGTCGTTAATTTTTCTTTGGTTTCGTTAAAGACTAATTCATCGTGAATTAGAATTTTATTTAAAATTTAATTATTAATTAATAAATTATTATATATATAAATAAAATTTAAATTTTTAATATTTACTCATACAAATTAATAAACTAATTACTAGATTGATTCAATATGATTCTCATTAATTTCTTTGGACATCCTCGTTCCTAGATTTGTCATTTTGTGTCTTTACAACACCGAGTAATACGTTAGAAATAATACACATTTTTATATATTTTCTTTCTAAAGTGAGATCCATCTAAAAGCGAGATCCATTTAAAAGCATAAAGTGAAACATGACATTGGATTTTTTTTCTCCTTCGGATCATATCGAATATTTTGATAATGCATTTTGTTTTATATACTGCTCCGTATATATCTCAATGGGGTAAGAAAATATTACTGATATATACTCCATTGTTGGAAATTTAATATATATATATATATATATATATATATATATATATATATATATATATATTTTAACAATTGTTCTTTTTTATTAACGAATATATCATATTTTTTAAGTTTGAGATCAGATTTGATAACACTAGTAGCAGAATCAGAATTTTAATATTAGAAAATCAAATTTTTATAATTATTCTAAATTTTAAAAAATTTACCATATTTTGAACTTAATATTTTTCGTATGATTTAATTACTTTGTTAATTTTTATAATTTTATTAAATTATAAATTAGGTTTTTATAATTTAAAAATTTAAAAATGAATTTTTATATTAGATAAAAATATTAAGTCCTCTCAAGCTATTTTTTGTTAAAATACACAAAATATTTTTGAAAAAATTTGGTTTTGTGTTTTATGTAAGACGTATTATGAAACATTTATCAAACTACAAATTTTTATTTAACATAGAAAGTAAAAGTCTAATTACAAATTTTTAAACTATTAAAACTTAATTAAAAATTTAGTGAAATTACAAAAACTAATAAAATAGTTAAATCTTATTATAATTAATTTATTACTATCTATAAAATTATTATTCAAAAAAATAAAAGTAGATAAAATTGATGCTAAAATTATGTCTAATAAACGTAAAAAAAATCTAAAAGTAAATAGCAATTATATATATATGAGAAGATGTTCAGATTATTTTGGGGAGACCATATAGTCCAGGCTGATCCCTTGATTCCATCACTAAATAACACTATATATATGTGCTATCTATCTATGATGTTACAAAATTCTTAATCTCTCACCCTGAACAAAAAAAGAAAACACTATATGTGCTACAATCAATTTGATAACACTATATATACTGAAAATTTTATGGCGGATATAATTATAATAGTTACAATGGCTAAGATCATACTTTTTAGAGGAAGTATAGGGAACAATGGAGTATCTGTACAATGTGTATAATAGGGTTTAGAAATCTTCGATTCAGTAGGATAACAGATGTTTATTATCCCTAATACTCAGATAGTATGTATTGTGTTTGAGAAATTAGTAGTATTTTATCCTGGATATTCATTTTTTAACTCATATTGAGCCAAATAAATAGACCATTGTACACATTATACAAATACTCCATTATTAGTTCCGTAGCGAGATTCTATTTTTTATTATTTGACAATATTTTTTAATTCATTCACAGTTTTTATTTGATATTTTTTAAATTAATTAAAAAATTGTGCCAAATCATAAAAAATATATAACTTTAATTTTAGCTGTTATATTTTTTAAGTATTATTAAAACTTTATAACTATTATAACTACTATAATTATAATCATCATAAAATTATTTACCTTTAAGTTAAAGTCAATAAAAAGAAATATATAAATAATTAAGCGTGAGAATGAAAAATGGTCTAACATGTTTTTTTCATTTTTCTTTGTCACAGAATTGCCCATTGTCATCAATAGTCTCTCTACTGTGTTTTAGACATGATTTGCTTATCGCTTTGTGCTATTCAACCTTATTGGTAGACCTCCTAACAGTGCATAGCACCATTTTTTGCTGAACTTTTAGATTAGAGGTGAAAAAGTAAAAACTTTTAACCTAGTAAGTGGAAAAATTACAACCATCTATGACATCACAAATTATATATTCTCATAATTATATTATACATGAATCAACCATCTGATGAATAATTGAAGGTTAAATTACATAGTCGGTCCTACACTTTCAGTGAAATTGCAAATTGGTTTCTACACTTTAAAAGTTTGTAATTTGATTTCTAAAGAGAATTAAAATTTACAATTTAGTTATCGCTGGTCAAAAAGTGTTGATTTAACAGAATATTCTCAAAATATGCTAAAAATATTCTGTTAAAATAGAGAATATACTGAGAATATTTTGTTAAATCAAACACTTTTTGAATAACGGGACTAAATTACAAATTTTAATTATCTTTAGGAACCCAATTACAAACTTTTAAAGTATAGAAACTAATTTGTAATTTCACTGAAAGTGTAGGACCAACTGTATAATTTAACCATAATTGAATATATTACATGTTAATTATATATTTCTGCATATGTTGAGTTCTTGATCTTACTACCATATTTTTTTAATAATATTTTATTCATTTATTATTTCTCTCATTGACACATCTTTTTTTTTTTTTTTCACAATTTAAATGGTTTACAAGATAGAAATGAACGTTTTATGATGGGAATAGTCTTTTAAGTCTTAATAACTTGATTTGAAGAATAAGATCTAAAGGGTCACTATTTTTCTTTTGGTTGAAAAGGGAAACAGTATATGTTCAGTACTTTTTATCACATGCCAAAATGGTTTTGCAAAGAGAGGTCATGGATGCAATTATATGATTTTTTTATTTTTAATTTTGATTTTTTTTTAAATTTAACAAAATTGCCCTGGCTAAGCCTAGATCAATACATGTCAATAGTTTTGAAGAAATTCGTGTTATATTAAATAAAAATAGACCATATTTAAACCCTCTAAAGGAATAAATTGATTCATACTGTCTGTACTACTACTAAATTGTATAAGCAAGTAGTTTGATTTTAGATCCATCAATAACAATATATATTTGATGGAATTATATAATTTAAGTTTTAAATGAAGTTTCAATTTTTTGTTTTTTCTGATTAAAAATAGCAAAACCGTATTTCATGATACAGATTGAGTCACCTTAAATCAAACTACAGTAAAATTTAATTTGATAAAATTTTTACTTTTTAAAAGTTGTAGCATCTATATTTGATAAATTAATTTAAAAATAATTTTTAATAAGCACAAGCAATAACAAATATTTGATAAAATAGTTTTTTTTTTCCCACGACATCCCCTCACCCACCATACTAATGACTAATTCATCGCAGTACATTGATTGTTGCATAAAAATATTATAATAAACATTAATGTAAGAATTAAATTTGGATATTAATTAACGGATGAAGTTATATTAAACTTTTTAATTTTGATAAGCACAAGCTAACTTTAAGAATTGAAACCTTCCAGGATAAAATTGTGAATGACTTTTATTGTATTTATTCTTGAAATCCAGGGATTTCAGGTTCGGTGGTTCCTTTGTGTTACGTAGCACGTAACTTTTGGTCTTCTAAGAGCTTTGAGCAGACGCATGTGGTGTTGCCTTCTTCGGTGGTGAGTGAGGAATGGAGGTTTGAGACTCCTCTTCTTCTTCTTCCATGATTGGTTCCTTGTTCTTTCCAAGCTTTCTCTTTGATGAAGTTTTCTACGCTATCACTTTCCTTCTCATTATTTCAGTTTGTTTGGATGATGGTGAGTGAGATGAAGAGAATGTGGAGTGTATATGAATGTGTGTATGGGTTTGAGGAGTTGAGAATGGGGTACTTTTTGGTAAGGGGGTTCGGCTACTCTTCCTTGGGGCAACCTTCTTTTACATGTTAAGAAAAAATGGAGAAGGGAGAGGGAAGATAAAGAGAGGGACTGAGTGGAGAAAGGTGGGAGGTTAAGGAAGCATTAAATACTGATTGGAGAGAGAAGTGGGGTAGTTATTACTCATTAAGGCGCAGTTATTAACCAAGGGAGGATTTTAAAATTAAAACTGAAGGGTTAGCTCCTAGAATCAAGGGATGAGGGATGGATAAATATTTGATTTGACAACAACACTTTCCTACAAGATTTGATATGACACCTTCAAAAAACAATGTGATTAAAAAAATGAGGAACTCAAAAACGGGTTAGAGTAGGGTCAAAGAGATTTGGTGGGGCCCAAGATAATTAACATCAGTTCAGTCTCCCCTTCTATCATGGCCCATTCATCACAGCCTGAAATTTGTCTCCTGCTTTCCTATGAGACAAAACAAACAGAATAAAAAAAATTCACAAATTATCAACAGAGCTTAATTCTATCATACCCAAACTTTTTTCTCAAAGAGCAGAATCTATCTTCACACAGTGGTTTTGCAAAAATGTCAGCAAGTTGATCTTCAGATTTTACAAATTGAATATCAATAGTACCCTTTTGCACATGTTCTCTAATAAAATGATATTTGATTTCAATGTGCTTGGTTCTTGAATGCAGAACAGGGTTGTTAGAAATGTTTATAGCACTCATATTGTCACAAAATAAGGGTATACTATTGATTTTTAATTTGTAATCTTTCAACTGTGTTTTTAACCAAATTAATTGTCAACAATATGCAGATGCGGAAATATATTCAGCTTCAGTTGTAGATAGAGCCACTGTGGCTTGTTTTTTGCTTGACCACATGTTGAGTGTGCTTTCAAGGAAGCAACACATGCCGGATGTGCTCTTTCTATCCACCCTATCTCCCGCATAATCTGCATCACAAAACCCTACTGCACAAAAATCATCAGATTTTGGATACCATAAGCCATAATCACTAGTTCTCTTAATATATCTAATGATGCGTTTAACAGCTGAAAGATGGAATTCTTTTGGATGAGATTGAAATCTTGAAAATACACCCACACTTTGTACAATATCCGGTCTAGAGGAGGTAAGATACATGAGAGATCCTATCATTCCTCTATACCGTGTTTCATCCACATCTTTGTCATTATCATCCTTTTCAAGTTTAGTGTTTGGATGCATTGGTGTTCCCATTGGTTTGGAATTTTCTAGGCCAAATTTTTTGATTAGTTCTTTAGCATACTTTCCTTGGTGAATAAAAGTACCACTAGGAGTTTGTTTAATTTGGAGGCCAAGAAAGAATGTTAGCTCTCCCATTAAACTCATCTCAAACTCACTAGTCATGAGTTTTCCAAATTCTTCACACAAGGATTCATTAGCCGACCCAAACACAATGTCATCCACATAGACTTGAACTAGGAGAATATCATCATTAGATGCTTTAATAAATAAAGTAGTGTCGGTGGTACCCCTTTGAAATTGATTTTCCAACAAGAAGGCACTAAGCCTTTCATACCAAGCTCTTGGAGCTTGTCTAAGGCCATAGAGAGCCTTTGAGAGTTTGAAAACATGGTTTGGAAATTCTTTATCTTCAAAACCAGGAGTTGTGCCACAAACACTTCTCTATCAATAAAGCCATTAAGGAAAGCACATTTGACATCCATTTGAAACATTTTAAAACCCTTATGGGCAGCATAGGCAAGAAGCAACCTAATTGCTTCCATTCTTGCTACCGGAGCAAAAGACTCATCAAAATCTATACCCTCTTCTTGATCGTAACCTTGGGCCACTAATCTAGCCTTGTTACGAACAACTTTTTCATCCTCACCTAATTTATTTTTGAAAACCCACTTAGTACCCGTTACCTTCTTACCATCCGGATGAGGTACTAGTGTCCAAACCTCATTCTTGTCAAATTGAGCAAGCTCTTCTTGCATGGCTTTGACCCATGATGGATCTTCAAGAGCTTGTTTTACATTGTTGGGCTCTATTTGTAACAAGAGGGCAAAATTGCTTGGTTCGAATTGCTTTTTGGTTGAGGATCTTGTTGTTACACCTTGAGAGGGATCACCAATGATAAAGTCATGAGGATAACCCCTCATGGACTTCCATTCTCTTGGCTTCCGGAGTGATGTTGAGCTTCGATGAGCTTCAGTAGATTGTTCTATTCCAGATTCTCTTGCTGGCTCAGGAGACAAAACAGAAATGTCTCCTCCATCCTGACGAGACAAAATTAGACAGACAGATTCTTCATTTTGAGCAGACTTGGAATTTTCTTCACTGGTTTCCTTGTTAACAGCATCTTCACCATCTGTATCATCTTCTATCACAGCACTGGAAATTGAATTAGAATCACAAAAAGAAACATGTATGGATTTCTCTATGGTCCTATGATCTTTGAGGTAAATTCTATAAGCCTTGCTAGTAGTGAAGTATCAAACAAACATCCCCTCATATGATTTTGGATCAAATTTGCCAAGATTTTCTTTGTTGTTAAGTACAAAGTATTTGCATCCAAAAACATGAAAATACTTAAGATTAGGGGGGGTTCCTTTCCATAGCTCATAAGGAGTTTTCTTTAACCATTTTCTAATGATGGTCCTATTCAAAATATAACAAGCTGTATTTACAGCTTCAGCTCATAGAAAATTTGGAATCTCATTTTCACATAGCATAGCCCTAGTCATCTCTTGAAAGCTTATATTCCTTCTTTCAACAACCCAATTTTGTTGAGGGGTTCTATGGCATGAAAATTTATGAGCAATTCTAAAATCATCACAGAATTTTTCAAAGTCTTGGTTTTCAAATTCTTTTCCATGATCACTTCTTAAATGAGCAATTTTTAAATCTTTTTCATTTTGAATTCTTTTGCAAAGGGTTGAGAAAGCATGAAAGCATCATTTTTATGAGTAAGAAAAAGTACCCAACCGAATCTAGAGTAATCATCCACCACCACCAAACCATAGTGTTTACCTCTTAAACTTTGAGTTCTTGTTGGACCAAAAAGATCAATGTGTAACAACTCTAATGGCCTCTTGGTCGAAATTCCATCTTTTGGCTTAAAAGAGGATTTTACTTGTTTGCCTAATTGACAAGCATCACAAGTAAGATCCTTATCAAATTTAATATTTGGAATTCCTCTAACCAAGTTTTTCTTGACTAGATTAGAAATTTGGTACATGCTAGCATGACCCAATTTCTTATGCCATAGCCATTTTTCAGATTCAAGAGAAGTGAAGCATGTTACTTTTTGATCTTTTAAGTTTTCAAGAGTCAATCCATACACATTATTGCACCTTTTAGCCTCAAACAAAATATCCCCATATTTTTCACAAATAACTAAGCACACAAACTTTCTAAAAACAACTTCATATCCTAGATCGCATAATTGGCTTACACTTAGTAAATTGTGTTTCAAACTATCAACAAGAAGAACATCATTTATACAAGATGAGAAACTTTTACCAACTTTTCCAATTGCCACTATTTTTCCTTTACCATCATCACCGAAAGTGACAAACCCTCCATCATACTCATCAAGCTTTATGAAAAAGGTTGTCTTTCCGGTCATATGCCTAGAGCATCCGCTGTCCATGTACCACATATTGTCCTTCCTCTTGGATGCTAGGCATACCTGTTCAACGTGATCTGCCATGAGACATGGTTGGAATTTGGTTTTTGATTCTTCATCATCTTCTGAATCGTTTTTCAAGTCCTCCCAAGAAGCCATCATACCTTTCTTCTTTCCCTTCTTTGGCTTCTCCTCTTTCTTCAACTTAGGGTAATCTGATTTGAAATGCCCCGTTTCTTTGCAGTTGTAGCATATCACCTTGCTAAAATCTTTCCTTTGTTTCCTAGAGCTGCTTCCCTTGCATCTCTCCTTGAGCTTCACCATTTTCCTGAATTTCTTGGCAAACAACACAAATTTATTTTTAGAGGAGTTATCACTGGATTCATCATCCAGAGGGTTAGAAACAGATGTAAGAGCTATTCCTTTTCTTTTTGAATTCTTTTTCAAATAAGTATTTTCAAAAGCAAATAAATTTCTTCTCAAGTCATCATATGTCATAGAATCAAGACCACTACTCTTAGATATTATCAATGCTTTTGTTTCCCACTCTTTTGTAAGCCATCTTAGAACTCTCCTCACAAGCACAGATTTGGGATACTTAATCCCCATAGAATCCAAGCCAACAATAATGGTGTTGAATCTTTCAAACATTTCATCTATTGATTCTTCTTCCTTCATTGTGAACATTTCGTACTCTCTGTTAAGCATATTTATCCTTGTCTTCTTCACTAAGGTGGTTCCTTCATGAGTAATTTGAAGTTTGTCCCAGATTTCCTTTGCCGTTGTGCATCGTGATACCCGTTGGTATTTCTCGAAGCTGATTGTATAGTTGAGCAAGTTGATAGCCTTGGCATTGAGCTCCATCTTCTTTCTGTCTTCTTCGGTCCAACTAGCTTCTGGTTTGAGAGAGATTACCCTTTCAGCGCTTGTAACGGTTGAAAATTGAGGACCCTCAAGAATGATCTTCCATAGTCTGTAGTCTACTACTTGCACAAAAATCTTCATCCTCTCCTTCCAATAGGTGTAGTTTTTTCCATTGAAAAGAGGAGGTCTGTTACTTAACTGTCCTTCTGTCAGATTGTAGGACACCAGGGTTGAGCTACTGTTTTCTACCATCTGGATCTTTTCTCCAAGCTGCAAAGCTTGATCTCTTTGAGACCAAGCTCTGATTCCAATTGATGGTTTTCAGTGGATAAAAGAAGGGGGGAGGTTGAATCTTAGCCCCTTTTTTGCTTATTAAAACTTGCTGGTCTTTGAAACAACTTCTGGAGACTTTTTAATTTTTGTTTCATACCCAGCCACGAGACTTTTTCTTTTTATCTCATAACCCGGCACGAGATATTTTTCAGTTTTATCTCCTATGCAGCAGAAACAGAAATAGAGTAGAAGAAAGAGAGAGAATCACACCACGAAATATCCTGGTTCAGCTCCCAAGTGCAATGCAGCTTACATCCAGTCTCCATCACAACAATGATGGAATTTCACTATAATCTTCATGATTACATACACCAATTCTCCCTAGGAACTACCCTTCCTATCCGGGACAAGTTCAGAATCTAAATCCCAATTCTGAACTTGACTTGGTCACAGCCAAGCTTTCAACTGCTAAGTGCTAACCCAACTTGCAAGGGAATTTTCACAGAATCATAAAACACAACACAGATGTACAAAGGACCTCTAGGACATCTATGCCTTTTTCTTTTAATTTTGTATACTATGCCTTTTTTTGCTCTATGAATTTTTCATACAAACCTCACTGTTTTCCTTTTTCCATGAGACACAAGACAGACAAAACTAAACAGAAAAATTACAAAATGAAGAACATTGAAGGAGAAGAACTTCTGTTAGCTTAGGTAGCTATGAGAACTCTGTGCCTTGCACTCTCACTCCTTGCCTCAAGCCCTGGCTGTTCACCCTTATTTATAGAAGGGGAAGCCTCCAAGGTTGAAGCTCTTGAACCGAGCCAACTTCTTCTTCTTCATGCAAAACCAGTTCGGCCAGAAAGAGAGAGAGAGAGAAGAGAAAAATGAATGTAAAACCCAACATGCAATTACCTCTGTGTATTTCCTTTGCACCAAGCTTCATCAATCCGGGCCTTCCATCTTGACTTGCACTCCAAGAAGGATTCCTAGCCATTGATGAGTTCTTGATGATGACAACTTCATCTGCTCCAACTTCTGCCTCATCCACCACGTAGCTACAGTGGCTACCCCCTGTAGTGGTTGAGCAAAAGCAGAGACAAGCCATCCCTCCAATGATTTTCTTCCTCTGACCGAATGAATCTTCTTCCATTTTCGGGTATGAAGGCTTGAGTCTTCTTCACCACATCTTACCATTTGTGGTAAAGATCTCAGCCACTCCATACTTCAGATTTTTTTTTCTTACCGCCATCATCACCATGGCTTCTAGCTTGCTTCTAGCTTCATCTTTTTTATTTTGGTAACTTGTGGTAGCTTCCATGTTTTCTCTGTGAGATGATGGAAAACAAGGAGAGAGATGAGAGAGAAGAGAGAAGACTTTCAATATAATTTGAATGAAGGGATTAAAATGAATTAATTTTCCTTCCCTTTTGCTAAGTGGCGTGGGGCATCATTAATGCCATCAAATAAATTTCTCTTTCTCTTTCCTATTTCCAATATCTGTATTAATATGCATTCGATCAAAATTTGAAATCCACTACATGATGAAAATGGGATCCGTTGGAAGCATTCCTTACTTTCTCTCTATTTTATTTTCGGACCAAGCAAGCTTGTTTCTAGCAAAAATTAATTTGGGCTAATAGTAATGATTAAATCTGGCCCAATTTTGGAGTAATAGTTCAGCCACTCATCAAATATATTTTTTGCATCAAGGCTGAACATTTGATTCTCATTGGGCTTGCTGTTCGGCCCAATAGCAAAATCTGCACAGCAAAATTATTTAATTAATATGAATCAAAATCAGATTAATAATTTTACAATTAATCATATTAACAATGTTAAGTCATCACTAATTTTACTTTAGAGTTTTCCAAACTTATCTATCTCCCTCTTGATGACAAACATTATTAAAAATTAAAATGGAAAGAAATCAAAGATTAGAGTACTCCCTTTGAAGATTAGAATTCCTTCCCATTTTTAATTGTTACATGGCTCCCCCTCAATATATGCCATTTTACCAAGGGAAGCACTACCTGTAGCAATCTTATCATGCCTAAGGCAACTATGTTATTCAACATATAAATTTGTGATGTTGAATGACTTGATTTATGAGCAGAAATAGCATGATAAACACACTTTGTCTTGTTATCATATAAATGATATTCTGCTCAATCACAATCAAAAAATGTTTTGAGTATAAAGTACATAAAATCAAAACAAAAACACTTTTGATAATTTTCAAAAATTTGCTGCCAAATCATTTGATTAAGTGAACAACATTTTTCAGCTATCACATCAGAGCAAAATGATTATTGATTTATAGCAAGAAAAATATTTTTTAATCAAACATAATTATATCAAAGCATGAGGAATATATAAGCATATCAAAACTTAAAGGGATTATCAAGTCACGACT
This sequence comes from Arachis ipaensis, assembly GCF_059453495.1. Lineage (NCBI taxonomy): Eukaryota > Viridiplantae > Streptophyta > Magnoliopsida > Fabales > Fabaceae > Arachis > Arachis ipaensis. The sequence continues at coordinate 16,173,656 of NC_142439.1, read as the reverse complement.
AAGTCCCAAATGCAATAAATATTTCAACAAAACAGAGCATGCGACATCAACAGAGTATGAGGCATCAACACAGCTAGGGGTGGCAAGCGGGGAAGCCCGTCCCGCCCCGCCCCGCCAAAAGCCCGCCCTTTGGCAGGCTAGCCCACCCGTCCCGCCTAGTGAAGAGGTCCCAGAATCCCAGCCCGCCCCACCTAACGGCGGGCTGGCGGGCCGGCGGGCTAAACCCGCCAAGTATCCTCTTTTTTTTTTTTTTAACTTTTAACTATTAAATAATATATATAAAGATATAAAAAAATCTATTCTATTTTTTACTTTTAACTATTATAATTGCTAAAGGCATAAAAAATTATATTTTTTTATTCATAAACATTAAAATCTTTGTAATTATAAATATCTAATAAACATAATTATAAACTAAGTTTTCATCCAAAACATAAGTATAACTATTCTCTCCAAAGCAAAATAAACATAATTGAAAACATAATTATAAATATTGTCTCCAAAGTAACATAAACATAATCCAAACCACTCCATTTTTATCTTCATACTCTTGTAAGTTAGGTTGGGGGAAGTTAGGTTTTGGCAAAAAATTGTAAAAATACCCCCTCACTAAAAAAACACAAAGCCCGACGGGGAAGCCCGCCCCGCCCCGCCGAAGTCCACGGTTTAAGCGGTGCGGGTTAGGCGGGCTTTTGTTATTTGGCGGTCCCAATTTTCCAGCCCAACTCGCCTTTTTTGGCGGGTTACGCGGGACGGCCCGACGGGTTTAGACCCGTTTGCCACCCCTAAACACAGCAGAACATATTCAACAAAACAGAGCATGAGACATCAACTCAGCTGAACATAAAGAATTTATCAAAAGTAACTAAGTTCAAACTACAGCAACCAAAACAGATCAAAACAACTAAGTTCTAAATCCAGCAATCAAAACAAATTATAGTTTTGTGCACAGGAGTGATCATTAATCACGAAAGATTTCATCCCCTATTTCTTTCAACTTATCAATTTCTATTTCTTTCAACTTATCAATTTTTCAGCTTTCCTCCCCCTTTTGTCATTAAAGAGGAACCTCTAAAAAATGATACCAACATATGCAAATCTAACCATAACCAAAATACCTAAGAGTTTAACAAAATAACAGAAGTCTAGAGTATCCAAACAGTCTACAAAGTACCAAAATAAACCAAACAGAACCAGAATTCAAATAAGTTAAAATCCTATACCACATGAGGACACGCATACATATAAAATATAAAGTACTTTTTAGATAAATCGTAATGATATTTTTATATTTTCTTGATATTAAAAAATAAATAATTTTTTAATTATTTTTAATATCTTATTTTAATTATATAAAGTATTTAAAATATTTTTTGTTTTAATAAATAATAATATATACTATTTTTAAATTTATTTTAAAAATACATGTTAAGAATAAGATTGGACATGCTAACACGTGATAATATTTAAGTGTGTCTAAGCGTGTCTGGAGAAAAAAATTTTATTTTTTATTAAGACACGGTTGAATACAGCAGACACGCGTGTCAGACGAATGTCAGTGAATGTCGTATTCAAAATGTGTCTGACACGCAGACACAGCAACTCAGCGAAATGTTCATATTTCATAGGTTAGAGCACACATTAATTGACTCCTTTGGATATTAAGATAATATATTTTCTGTATTTTTCATAACTTTCTATAAACCATTAAATTAATTATTGGTATAAAATATATATTAAATATCTAATATTCAATTTATTATATTTTATACATAAACATATGATGACGATTTGATATTTGATTTTTAATTTACATAAGCTACATTTTATTTAACAGTCCACAATTTTCTAACACAAATATACAAAACAAATAATAAATAATAACAAAGTATATATGGTCCGAATTGTTTATATAACTTAAACATAAAAATAAGTTTACCCTTTACAAAAAAAATAATGCTATACATTAAAATTTTTTTTTAATTAAATTTAATTAAATTGATCTAACAGAACAAAAATCAGTTATAATTAATATTATTTAATTTAATTAGATTTAGTTAATAACAAAATTTAGATGTGTAGTATTATTCTTAGGACTTATTTGGATGAATTTATAAGAAAAGATTTCTTTTATTTATTTTTTTTAAAAGATTTTATAGAAAAATAAAAGTAATTTTATATTTGGATATCTCATGCAAAAAGATCTTTTTATCTATCAATTATGTTTGGGTATAACAATTTAAAAATACTTTTTTTTATTTATTACATAAAAAGCATCATTTTTCTAAGAAAAAAAGATCCTTTAAAAAAAGATGTTAATTACAGCTTCTCAAAAAAGATGTTTTTTTTTCTTAGTGCTTTTACTTTTACTACTAAAAATTTGCCAAACACACTAAAAAATAAAAATAAAATTTTATTAAAAAAAGATTTTTTTTAACAAAATAATAACGCCCAAACAAACACTTATAAAAAGAATTCATCCTTTGCTATATATATGTGTGCATAAAGAGAGAGAGAAATCTTGCAACTAACATTGAATAAGAGTTAAACTATGATGAGTGCATCAGAAAACCCTAGACTTCAACATCATAACCCTTATTCTGCGGTAAAAGGTTACTCTCCCTCTCCCTCATCTACAACACCCAAGCTCTTCGGTTTCCCTTTAACCACAACTTCATCAAGCTGCGAATCCATGGCTAGTAAGAGGTTCAAATGTGACTTTTGTTACCGCGAATTCGCAAATTCACAGGCACTAGGTGGCCATCAAAACGCTCACAAGAAAGAGCGTCGAAGAGCCACCTTAGCGCGCTTTCACCAACATTCGATGCCCTTTGTCTTTTTTCCTTCATCATCAGGATCTGTAGTTTCTCCGCATGGAAGGGCCCCACACCTTGGGATTTCTGGCGGAGAACCTGATCCTGATGACGAAGAAGATCTATTAATTCCCGTTGTTGTGACAAATGAAGGTGATGGTGCAAGACAAAAAGGACCCTTCTTTGTGGAACAAGTACACAAGAATAGTGGTGATGATGATGTTGATCTTAACTTGAGGCTATAGCTACTACCATCATCATCATCATTATTATTATTATTATTATTATTATTATTATTATTATTATTATTATTATTATTATCATTATTATTATTCCAAGGTGAAGTTATGGAATATAGAGCTTCCAAACTTTAGACTTTGGACCAAAGAAAAGCCATATATGTATATATGTATGTATGTATGTGTTTATCCTTTTTATAGGAAGAAACGGATATGGATAATTATGATGAGTATCCATTACTTAAGCTTAAATTGTCTGTGTTATATTCTTTCGATTATGAATCTTCTCTAAAATCTGTGTAACTACTTATTTTGTTCTATGATAAATACTCAGTTCTTTTGGATATTACACCTTTGCTCTATGTGATACTATTTGTTAGCTACTTAGCTTCCACATCATATTTTTAGTGGATTCAATATATTGCGCAAAGGAAAAGTCTAGGGGTCAGCAACTTTTGTGTTTTCTAGCCAGCACTTAATCATCAAAACAAAAATGAGTGATCTCCCACCATTAGATATAATCTCACACCATTAAAAACATTATTGATAGCCAATTAATAGTTACAAAACACTAAAATTGCTGACCCCTAGCATTCTTCATTGTGCAAATTTATTAAAAACTTTGTGGATCCAAGCTTTGTCAAACCCAATAATCCTAGTCTACATTGGTTAACTCCACATTGGTGTATTACCTTCCCAGCACAACACTTTGACATAGATAATAAAACATTTGCTGTATCCATCTACAACAAGGTTGTGTCATGTGTACTATTATTTTCAGAATTTTTCTTATTTAAATAAATTCCACAACTTGATTATTAGGAATTTGGGCTTCTTCGAATTTGTAATTGACACTCGAGGGAGGCATATGAGGAGGAGGGTAAATTTGTCCGATGAATTTTAATTTTATGAGTATTTTTGTCATAATTTTTTTATGGGTATTTTTGGACACTCACCTGCCCTGTAGTCTGTAGAAACAACGGCTAACTGTGTGAGCTCAAAAGTGACAATTGGTTACAAGTATTAAAGGGATCAAAATTTTGGCAAGTAAAAAGTCTATTGAGTAAACTAAAGATTAAAATAAATGAATGAAATTAGCTTTGTAATAAAAAAAATGAGTAAATTATTATTTTTACACATAAAAAATTAAAAAATATTGATAAATGTAACTATAAATATAATTAACATGTAGGTATTTTTGTCACACTAAGATAATCTTTTATCATTTATAAATTTATAGATTATTGAAATAAACTAGTAAACTAACTATTAGATTAGTCCAAGTTGATTGATAAAAATAATAATTTATTTAATTTTATTTAAAATTTTCATGATCTTTATTGTCTGAGCCCAAATCTTTTGTGATTAGAAAGGATGACTTTTTATTTTAAATTATTTAAAAAAATAAAATAAAAATGCTAATCTCATTTTGAATTGGGCCATTAATAAATGAAAATGGATAGATGTGAGCTCAAATTTCATTCATTTATGAATATAAAATGAATATGTTTGTTAGTATTCTAAATTTCTATGTATGAAAATGAATGTTTTCTCTTCTCCAATAACTATCTTTGCTTTTTTTTTTCTTCAAAAAAAAAACAAAAACAAATCTCAATCTTAGTTAGCCCAGTTCATAAATAAAAATGGATAAATGGACACAACTCTTGTATTTTAATTTAGCCTAAAGAGTCAAGCCTTGGCCCAATATTAATTTCTTTTGGAAATCCAATTAACCTTTTTCTCAACAGTCCAACTACTGGTTTCTTTCTTCTGACAAAAAAAAAAAAAACTGGATTCTTTCTTATAAAACTTATTTAATAATTCACAGCAATACAACCCCCCCCCAAAGGTAGCAAATAAAAGAAAAAAACTGGATTAACTAGTTCGGGATGGTTTAATGATATTTTTATTTTTTTTTGTTGTCTGTGTGGTTTAGTGATATATTTTTTTGGAGACTAAACTAACGATCAAACAGAAAAGAAAAAACAAAGTTTAAGAGACTGTTAATACATAGGATAGTTTTGCTGAATATTACACTCAAATTTCTTCTAAGACAATGAAAGTTTCATTTGTTGAGAATTAGAACCTTATCACTGTCTTTGCCATGATGTCCGCTACTGTATTTGCATTTCTCAAAATCAAATGGAGATCAACTCGCCATTTCTAAGTCATAATATCTTTGATTTTAAGCACCAGAGGATCTACAAAAACAGAATTATCTTCGGGATTATTAACAACAGTAAAAGCCTTCACACAATCTATTTCACAAATAACATCTCTTTATGCCAAGTCCCAATCTAGAAGATATCCTCTCCAAATAACAAACAACTCTCCTTGTAGAATAATATTACTCTCAATTGTTCCTAAATAACCTCTTTGTCAACTCCTATTCCAGTCTCTGCTAACACAGGCAAAACCAACCCGATTACCATTACCCGAATAACTAGCATCACAATTAATCTTAAAGGTACCCATCGAAGAAGAAATCTAAGAGTCACTAATTGTAGAAGAGATAGATACTCATTGCAGATTAAACACATTCCTAAGCTCCTTTTCCAAGGCTAAAGCTATACGAGCCACTTTATATGGAGACCAAAGCTCATGAGGATTAAAAATCTCATTATTTCTTGTTCGCCAAATTCATCAAAGTCCCAAATAGATTATGAAAGGATGCTCTTTGCTATGGAGTAAGAACCAGTTCTTCAAATCCAGAGGGTGACAGGAAATCTCCAAATGCTGCCAAACTAGTTGGGCTTTTGGGCAATCCCGAATACAATGAGACACCGATTCCTGGCAAGACAAGTATCTAGGGCAACTATCCGAGGGTGACAAGCCTCTCTTGAAATGAAAGACAACAGTGGGAAGAGTCTCCCTAAGACAAAGTCAGGTAAAAAATTTAATTTTTTTCGGAACAAACTGACGCCAAAGACAAAGATAATTCTTCCACTTTTTCCAACGAAACAACTTCTTACAGAGCCGCAAGTAACCATTATGTGAGTCATAAACCTTTAACGCCGCCCCGGACCAAAACCAACCTTTTACTGAACCTGCTTGTACATCTGGGCTGTAAGAGAGAATGTTGTCTTACAAAACCTGGTTAAGAGGAGAATAGAGAATCTCAATGTGCCATTCTCCAGCCGACCAAAGATCCAAAATTCGGAGATCCGAATAAAAAATGTGTACATTGCAAAGCTGTCCCTCTTTTCTCCATTTAGAAAAGTAAAAGTTCTGGTTCAAATCCTTGATGCTCCAAGCAAAACTTTCTTTAAGATATCCTAAGTTCTAAAAAGACTCCTGCAAACATAAGATCCCTTGTCCCAAGACCGACTGAAACCGTCATCCAGAGAGGAGCGGTATTTTTCTGCCAGTAATTGAACCCAAAACTTGTGAGGATGATGAAAGAATTGCCAAACAAGCTTTCCACGAAGAGCAACATTAGTACAAAACAGATCTCTAATCTCTAAATTCTCAAACTTCTTTGGAGTGACCAACACTTTTCAACTAACAAGATTCAACCCTCTACCATTAGCTTGACCTTTCCATAGAAAATTCATCGTCATAAATTCTAACATAGTTGTTATCCTTTTGGAAAAAAGAGAGACTTGCATGCGGTAAGTAGGAATAGCTGCCACTACCAAATTGATCAAACAAAGCCTTTCTATCCTATTATGTAATATCTCTTTCCAACCGACCAGCCTCCCCGAACCTTATCCAGAACCTTATTGAAAGATGCTCGGGCCACCCTAGAGTGACTAAGAGTAATCCCGAGATATTTGCCCAAGTTATGGACAAATCTGATAGAGGACACCCTAGTGAAGATCTCTTTCTTTTGGATGGAAACATTCTGGGAGCACAACATTTTAGACTTTTCTACATTAATCTTCATCCCATAAGCTTTGTAGTAAATCTCCAATGCATCACATTTTGAACTTGCCATTTCTCCGCTTTATAGAAAAGAAGCAAATCATATGCGAACATTAAATGAGATATTCTTAGGCCCCCTTTAGAAATAGCAACTAGCTTCCACAATCCCATATTGACTTGATGAGTAATCAAGCAGGACAATCTCTCCATACACAATACAAAAGGATATGGCGACATAAGGTCTCCTTGCCTAAGTCCGCGATTAGGAGTAAAGCTATTCAATGAGAGCCAGGGTGCCCTTCTTAGACTTAGTCTTCTTCATGAAGTGGAGAACCTCTTGTGCAATAATGATGTTATTAGGTGCTTCCTTTCCTGGAATAAACCCTCCTTAAGGGGATTAACAATATCCTTGAGATGAGAATGTAGTCTATTTATCAGAACCTTCGTAATAACCTTATAAACTACAATGCAGAGATTAATTCATCTAAAATCCTTCATTGATACCGGTGATTACACCTTTGGAATAAGGACTAGCACAGTCTCCATCATCCTTGGATCAATAGCACTCCCAGAGAAAGCTTCTCTAACCATATTTCGAACATCAGAACCAATAATTTAACAATATTCCTTGAAGAAGAAAGCTTGAAATCTAACCGGTTCTAGAGCCTTAAAAGAATTCATGCTAAAAATAAATGTCTTAACTTTCTCAATAGTAGCTGGTGCTATAAGGCTACAACAAGTTTCCTCATTCAAAGAAGGAAGTGGCACTTCACCAAAGCATCCCAAATTAGCATCCTCTGACTGGCAAAATAAGCTTTTGTAAAAGGACTCAGCTTTCCGGTTAAGAACCTCTTGGTCTATCTCCTATACACCATCATTGAGAAAAATACCATGAATTTTATTATGCTTCTACCGCACAAGAGTCTGAACATGAAAGAAGTTGCTGTTTTTATCCCTGAATTTCACCCACTGCTCTCTAGATTTTTGATACCATAGAAGTTCTTCTTGCACAATAGTGCTATTATAATCCTCAATCAATTGTTGCTCTTTTTGACGCATGGAGTAGTCTTCCATCACTTCTAGACACTTTTGAAAATAATTAATCTGACACTCCAGTTCGCATTTCCGAACGAAGATGTTACCGAACATTATAGAATTGAATTCTAGAGAGTTCTTCTATACTTCTGAAAGCTTGCCTTGGACCCCTCAATAGCTAGACCACCATGAATGTTTCATAATATCTCTATATCCAGGGTGAGTAGCCCAAGCCGCCATAAAACAGAAAGGTCTCTTCCGTTTTGGCTGAAGACGACCTTTATAGCGCACTAAGATAGGACAGTGATCAGACTGTAGTCTATTCAAAATTTCTGCATAATTCTCTAAAAAAAGAGATAACCATCCATTATTGATACAAACCCGGTCAAACTTTTTCGCCACCTCAATATAGTTTTTCATCCTCCTGTATCAAGAGAAAGTTTCCCGGTAGTCTTCAGGTCAAACAGAGCATTATCCCCTAAAGAATTAGCTAATAGATTTGCGCGTTAAATCGAAAAATGACAACTCTTAGCTTCATGAGAGAAAAAAACTTTAGTAAAATCATCGAGGACAATCCAGGGCCCTGAAAAGCCGATGATTGAGTTACAAGATAATCCTAAAGAAGAGCTCTTATATTATATTGAGGACTACCATAAATACCACTACATCTCCAAACCGCATTTTCAAGCTGAACCTCGACTGTAACACATTGATCAAAAGCATGAACCCATTTGCAGGAATCACTTTGCATTGTAAAAAGGAACCAGATACCACTCTTATGCCTAGTTGCCTCCACTATACCAACAGAATAGTACCCAAGCCTTTTCCGGAACAGTTTCAAGTATTGAAAGGTAGAATGAGTTTCAACCACAATAAAAAAAATAAGTCTAAATTTTTTAACAAGCTCTTTGCAATTCACCCGAACAAACTTATTAGAAACACCCCTAATATTCGAAACTATGATATTTAAACTATCTGTTAAAAATAATGACATGATAATATAAGAACATGTGATTCTAAATTGCATCACCAACCTCAATAAAAGACTTGCCATGCAGTTCAGATAGGTTCGGTCCCCCATGCGTAGCTTCCATCGTTTTCCCAGTTGAAACGCCCTCCTTTCTGACAACATTCACAGAGACCTTCAATGTCGTAACTCCTATCCCCGATGGTATATCGACTACGAGTTCCTTCGCAGAAGCATCTCCCATCGTACCTCCACTCCTTTCAACCCGAAAATTTTGCAAGGAGGATGGTCGCGGTCATTTCCTGACGAAGGAGCTGCGTCTCAAGGGACGGATCTACAAATAAAGAGGGGCATTTGCCCCACAAAGTTTTTTTAAAGAAACTAATACTACTTGTTATATTATGTTTGTCCCAAAATAAAATATAAATAATTTTTTGTATTTTATGTTAAAAAAATATTTTGTTAAACTTAACACATAATAATAATTATATTGTTAAATTTGATTTAGTATAAAAAATAAATAAATAAACTCAAAAAATAGTGATAATTAACTTTATTATATTAGTTAATCAATTGATAATTAAATTGAAACTAAGTTTTTTAATTAAATACAACTTGAATTATTAGTAATTTTTTAAAAGTTACTTAAGATAAAAAAATTTATTTATATCATAAAGACTATATTAAGTAGATTTGATAATTAAATATGAGATAATAAAAAGTAAAATAATTATTTAAGAAGATATATAGAAAAATAATATTTAGTCATGTTAAAAATTAAAAAAAAGTCATTATAATTTTTTTTTTATTATTTTGAATATTATACTATCCGTGTGAAATTATATTTTTATTATTTTAAATACTATAATAAGCGATTGTGTTCATATTTCTAGTACTTATCAACATGTATAGATAGTTTTAATTTAAAATTTTAAATATATCTAAACCAATTTAGATTAGTCAAGTGATCAGCTTAGTCATCCGCTTAAGTAAGTATTGGGGTTCGAATTCTATCTCGTATGTGTAGAAACTCATTGCTGGCCAATTGCAGACTATTAAATGGAACTCAAATTCACGACAGATTAGTCCTTAACTTGTTGGGTATCATGGGAAGCCAAAAAAAAATATCTATACCTAAATTTTATTATATTTTTGTCCCATTGCTAAATTTTTATGGGTCAGTCACTGTGCGTGTCGCTGGTGCTTGTAGAGAAGATGACGTCACACGATCATGGATTCCTCGCTTCCTGACCCTAACTCTTGATACCCTGGGTCCGCATGTTTGAGAGGCTTGCAGTTTGGACTTTGATTGCCTACCCGAACTGGTGTTGTGCTGCACCTTTCCTTGGGCCTTTGGTGAAGGCTTATGGCCCAATTTGAATTTCTATTTTCTTAGCACTTGATGCCAACCCACATCCTCTTCTTTACATGCCTCACTTTTATTAACATTGGTCCCATGCAAAGGAACAACTGTAGTATCCTCATGCAATACGCATCATTGTCTGCTCTTGATAGCACCAGATTGGAAGTTCCAATACCCTAATCCATACTAATTTTGATCTGAAAAGATTGTTCACAGGGTTGAAAATCTACATACTACTGTTTTACCGCAATATAATGTCCTTCAATCAACCAACGGCCATCAAGCATGACCTTCTCATGATCTTTAGCGGCATTGAATTTCACGAGGAAGTACATGAACCCCACTTCTAGCAGATCGAAACCACCTTTGATGCGCCAGACTATCCGTAACTTATGAGAAAGAGATGTGTAACTATACTTCTTGTCTAATACCTTGATCACTAAAGCTTCTTTGTAAGGTTCAGCCAAACAGATCTTCACCTCTTTCATAAAACTGGCACACGGTGGCTGGAAATTACCCTGCTTTCTTGTCACCTTTATAACCCCATCCCCCAATAACGATCCCACGAGTACAAAAGCCTTAGTCTTCTATGCACCAATGACTTTATCTCTAAAAGAGACATTTAAAGCTGCCTGAAAATCCTCCTGAAAAAAATCCTCCTTGACACCGGATGCACACCCACTCTCAATCTCCCCTTATCTCTTCTGACGGCATGATCGTTAATCTCCCCGTGTTTCACCCTCAACCCCTCGCTCCCGCTCTCACCTTTGCTCATGACTGTATTAATTGTTATGTGTGTGGTTTAGTGATATGTTCACTATTAGTGGGGGTTCGTAATTTTTTCATTAGTATATCATAGTTATTACTCTTACGGCAAAAAGAAGCTCCATCAATGAAAACATATTTGTAAAGGGATGCCATGATAACATTTTTTCTAAAAATTTAAATTGATAGAAGAAAGTAACATGAATGGTTATATTTTTAACACACCTCCTCAATCAAGAGTCTCTTTTGAATTTATTTGATTATTTGCATAGACCTTTTTTTCCTTTTATTATTAGTCTTATGCTATTTTTTTTTCTTTTGGGGTTAACTAATAATAAAATTCTAGATATTTTAGATATAGAATTTTGATATCATGTTACTACTTCTAATTTAAATTAATTAGTGATGTGTTAGAAAGTTGCTTAAGCTCATTCTCTTCTATATAAGGATTGAGTTGAGTGTAATTAAATATACAATTCATACTGCAAAAAATTACTAGAATAGTGACCAATTTAGCAACCGATTCTGGTGGTCGCTAAAATCTTGGTTGCTAATTAGAAAATAGCAATCAAATTCAGTCGCTAACCGTTAGCGACCGATTTTCACCAATGCTACTAAACTAGTACCGAACGATATTAGTCGCTAACAAAATCGGTCGCCATTTTTTTGTCACTAAATTGGTTGCTGAAAAAATCGGTTGCTAAATAGCGACTAACTTTTCGATCGCTAAATTGGTCGCTAATGTCTGATTTGAAAATCTATAATTGATCACTAAATTGGTCACTATTGCCGATTTTCTAATTATAAATTTTTACTAGTTTCACATATACCACTGTTAAAACTTGTTTTTTCATAAATAATTATATTATATAAAAATTTTTTGGATAAAATAATATTTAAACTACACAATTTTACGGTATAAAATTCAAATTTTTTAGTAGTATTCAAATTACTAATTTAATTTGAACTTAGAAAAATTAAGATTACTAATTCACTAGTTAAATAAACAAAAAATTTGTATAATTATATTTTTGGACGATCGTACAAATCGTGAAAGAGAAGTACAATAATTAATAATATTTTTAAATGAAAATAATATTAAAATATACTACATTTTTTCTCTATGCTTACATATAGATATAAAAAACTCTTGAATCGGTCTTATATAGATGTAAAACATACCTGCAGGTTGACATGCCATCATCCCCAATTTATTATTTGTAGTATGGCCAGTAAGTTGTACCAAAATATCAATTTGATCTTCTCTAATCATTTCAGCAACCTTCTTTTCATCAGTCTCATATATATCTTTTCAGATCCCACCATTCTTTAAGACTTTCTTTCTAAACCAAATGGTTTTAGCATCAACCTGCAACAACGCAACAAAATCAGTTATCTGCCAAAAATAGAAAAAATTATGACAATAGAAAACTATGCACCTAAAGTTATCAAAAATGATGAAATGTAAGTCAAGACAACAAATATGTAGAAATGTATGTTAGGACAGATGAAACCAATGTATTTTTCATAGAATCATTTATAAACAATACCTTGACATACCTCTCCAAAACTTCTACATATGAACCTTTTGTATCAGGTTGTTGATTCAGCTTTATAAGCTGTATTTCAACCATCACAAATTTTAAAATGTGAATAACTTAATATCCAATATTTATGAAGAAAGAAGTAAAACTAACAGCACAAATATGAAATCATTCACTTCAAAATCCATGAAAGAGGCATGACACCAGGTATGTTACTTAATTGATCTTAGGTCTAATTGAACATAATTTTGTAGAAGAGCTTGTAGTTACCTGAGTTACAGTAGAGACCCTCAAATCCATAGTTGATACATCCAATGTTTGTTGATCTAGAAGATCGGTTAATTTGTATGCGACAGTTCCCAGATGATCAACAACATTCATCACAAGAGCTCTTACAGCATAATTTTTCAAGTTGTCATGTATCCTAATGCATGAATAACACACAAATGATGAAAGTTCCCTTCAACATTTGAACACACAAAGGAGAATGGACACAACATGTTGTTGCTACTCATTTACATGAGCTGGCAAGACTTAAAAAAATCATGTATATACGTTTGTTAATGTTTTCATTTCATTTAATTTACATAATGCAAATTACTCATGTTATTTAATGGTTTTACTATCTCCAAAAGTCAAAGCTTATTGCTGGCATTTCATCCCTAACATACAGTACTAGCATTTATCAAAATGACCTAGCAGAATAGAACTAAAAAGTTCGTTCATATATTATTTACATCTCCTGTAAAAACCAGTTAAGAAAAACTCAACCACTAACTTTTTTGTCTGGAAAAGCTTCAATCCTTTACATAGCAAAGCAGTTGAAAAAATGAAGTTAAGAATGCCTTCAGATTAGGTTAAAACAGGGAAAAAGAACTCATCAACAAAACAAATATCCTTATATTTATTTCCGTTCACTATTGAGATAAGATTTTTCACAGTATTTTGCAGTAGAATAAAGTTGAGACCTCAGGTTCTTAAGCTCCTAAAAGGAATTTGCCCTTCACTTTGCCTATATGGAAAAATAGGAAAATTAGAGAGCATGTGCCTCCCACCCAAAGTAACCAAATGAGAAAATAAACTAAGCCAAATAATGGTGATATCATGGCTACCAGATGAACTTATTGCATAGGATTCTAAAACTAAACACAATTTAAAACAAGTATCCATTTTATTACCACACTTGCGAATCTCCGTAACTTGGACCCATATACACAAATGCATTATCAAGATATGATATGGTAGATGCAATAGAAGTCTCCCCAAGAGGCTCGATTTTCAGTTCTGTAACCCTACAAAACAAATATACACATAAACACAAACTTAGCGTTTGAGAACTTTCATCAAACAGCACATACTACAAAAAAATCGAGGTTTAAAAAAATGATTAATTCACCAAAATAAATATACACATAAACAGCACGTGAATCATTTCATGAATTGTTAAATCGCAGCTAGATTTCAACAATTTTTGAGAGGATATGGATTAAAAGAAGGAATGAACTCAGAAGACAACGGTGTTGCGAGCTGAGAGGACGACGGCACAAATAGAGAGGTGCATGCGGTTCTTCCGGTAGTATGTTAGGGTTAGTGAGGGAGAGAAGTGTGAGGTCCTATTTGAGATGGTGTGATCTCTAGAGACGAAGATCGGAAGAAGAAGTAGCTCACTTTTTGCCAGAGATGAAAGAGAAGAACTGAAGAAATTGGAAGCAGAAAAGTGATCGAGTAAGAAATTGAAAGTTTCAAAAAACCTAAGATATGTCAGTGAAGGGTTCACGTTTACCAGAAAGCGGCGACGGCAAGCAAAGAGGGGCGAGTGACGAGCAGCGACAACGAGCGAAGAGCGGCGAACGAGGAGTGATGAACGACAAACAAGCAACAATGGCAAGAGACGAGATTGAAGATGAGAGGGAGGGAGAGTGTGGTTGTGGCTCCAAGACATCAAAAGACGAATGCGACGGTGCCGAGCCTGTAGAAAACGACGACGACGAGACCTCAGAAGACGGCGCTACGATGAAGAAGACGACAATGGCGCTAATGAAGATGACAATGGTAACTTAGTAATTGTTTGGAGAATATGAGAATGGTGTTGGTGAGTTAGGGTTAGTGAGGGTAACTAAAAAAAATATCTTATTTTATTTAAATTAGTGATCGATTTTGTGATTGGTTAGTTTATAAAATTGGTTACTATCTTAAAATTTAGCAACCGATTTAGCGACTATATTCTTAGCGACCGAATTAGCAACCAATAAATTTTCAACCTATTTCTTCAACGGTTGCAAAATCAGTCACTAAATTAAAAAATAGCAACCGATTTTGTGACCAAGAGTTCCAAAGACATTCCTTCTTGTTTTGGCTGCTAATCCGGTCGCTAAATTAAAAAGTAGCTACCGATTTTAGCGACTAAATTTATTTTGGTGTTATAAAAATTTATCAGTCGCTAATTTGGTTGCTATTGGTGACCGATTCTGTTGGTCGCTAAAATCATCGCTATCTTAACAATTAGCAACCGATTTAGCGACCAGTGCCTTAGTGACCAAACAATTGTTCACCCTATTTCACTATCAATTGCAAAATCGGTCGCTAAAATAAAAATATAGCAACCGATTTAGTGACCAATAGTCCTAAAGACGTTACTTTTTGTTTTGATTGCTAGTTCGGTCGCTAAATTAAAAAATAGCGACCGATTTTAGCGACCAACTTTATTCTAGTTGTATTAAAAACTTATTGGTTGCTATTAGTGATCGATTTTGTTGGTCGCTAAAATTAGTCGCTGAATGTAATTGAGCGACCGATTTAGTGACCAACATTTTTTTGGTCCTAAAAATTCTATATCAATCCCTAAACCGGTTGCTATTAGCAACCAGTTTTTTCAGTCGCTATTCTGATAATTTCTTTCAGTGGATGAATACACATTTTTCAGTTGTTTCAATACATAATTTCTTTCTCTTATTTTTCTTTTCTTGCTTGTTAAGCCACTTCATAATTCTATTGCTCTGCTGCAACATTTTATCTTAATTCCATAAATCTGGAATTTTAGCAGGATTAATCAATTATTTCTTTTGGTATTTAGATATTCGGATTTCATCTTAAACAAAAAATTAGTTATTGTGTTCAACCAATTAATTAACTCAAACCTTTTTTTAAAACACTGGTTAAAGAAGAAAGATGAAAATAATAAAACTATCCTTTTGTCTAAGCTAATTCTTCTAATACACCTCCTCTGGTCATTTTGGTTCTTTCTATTTGCCTTTTTTCTTCTTCTTTGTCTCAAATATTTTCATTCCAATCTTTCTATCCATGACTGCTTCGGTGCTTCGTCTTCTCCACCAACTTTGCACTCGCTCAAATGTTATTACTATATGTAATGTTACGAACGATTTTGTAAACAATTATTTGTGTAAGAAAAATTTTTCAAATTGGACAATTATTTATTTAATTCACAGCCAGCACTAAATTAAGCAGATTGATGTTCAAGAATATAGCTTCTTGATGCAGATATCAAGAATAGGAATTGCAAGCAGAGTAAAGAGAGAAGTATCTGAATATGCATCAAAATTATCATGTATTTGTTAAGTGTAATGATACAATAGGGACAATTATTTCCTTTATATATACACTGAATAATGGTACACACTACACATAACTGCCTCTAAATTTTTTCCTAATCTATCATAACAAATATAACAGACTTAACTAACCATCTATTTCACAACTTCACCCTTTCTCCTTTCCTGAAAGCTTAGACACAATAATAATGCTACTATCTCCTCTATCCTTAATAAGAAGTAATAATAATGAGTATGAAACCGACTTGGGTTGGCCGAATGGTTAGTTTATTCATCCGTTTAAATAAGTGTCGGGAGTTTGAATCCTGTCGTATGCATGCAGCAACACGCTAGCCAACAAAAAATCTTTAAATGGAACTCAAATCCGTAACAAAATAATCCTTAATTTACCCGACTAAAAAATACCATAGAAAACAAAAAATAATGATGAGTAGCTATGAAAATTAATTGTGATGAGAAATTATTACTTTGGTATCTTGCATCATTAGTTTATGCTTTTGGATTTATTTTCCTTTTATGAGATTATTGTTTACATTCTTCTCATTTAATTTATAATAATTAGTTTTCTTTGTCTACGAGGAGATAGTGATATCTTTGGTAACCTTCCTAGGATAACATCTTTCAAACAATGATCGGATCCTGTAGCTTCAAATCATACAGCCATGAACAAGTAAAGAAAATTTTAAATCACATGGATCCTACATCTTATTATAATGATGATAAAAAAAATTAAATTAAAAGTTAAACAACTTACTAATAGTAAATTAGTGATTTGTAACAATAGATTTAATTTTTGTGCTATAGATAAAAGAGTATTAATAAGGATTTAATTAAATTTATAGTAAGTTAAAAAGAAAACAATAAATAAAAATAATATAATAAAATTAAATTTATCTATTTATAAAAAAATATTTAGTCATTCTCCCAAAGATAAATTATCTGCGGTTATACTCGTCTTAAATAATGATTAGCTGAAAAGTCAAAGTTAATGCGAATTTCTATATTATTAGTGCACTTTTTCGATCTTTCTCACTCCAATAAATAATAATGCTAATAACATATAAAAAATATTTAAAAAACAATAAAAATTCGTTCAAAGTGATTAATTTTTTATTTTATATTTATTAATTATTATTAAAATAAATAAATAATTTTAGATATAATAAATATATAATTATAAATATTATATATATAAAACTACAGATACTAAATTAAATAAAATAAATTTATATTGTTGACTATCTAACATTGCTCCTGTAGATCAAAAGAACAGAAAAGCATATATATATAACAATCAAAACATTTTACCAAAATAGTACATTTAACTTGCAAGGATCGGATACATTTATTTATATATTGCTTTTGCTACAAAATTAAAACAATAACAACAATATCAAAAAAAAAAGAAATTAAAACAATAACAACTAATTAAATAACTAGGCACTTGCCTGTTATACATATCTTAGCTTACACCTTATAACAACCTCATGAACATGAAGCAAGATGAAATAACATGCATTACTATGAACAACATATATAACTCATCATATGAATTTTTCTTCCAACCCAAAACCCTAAAATCATAACTAATAATAATGATGAAAGGCAGTATTATTAACCTCATTGGTGGTGGTACCCCACAAGGAATTCATCATCAGCATTTGATCATCTTCAGTAGAAAGATCCCATTGATGATGATGATTATTATTATTGGATTGATGAGCCAAATCCCAATCATGCCACTGATGATAGTCACCAACTGAGGATGATGAACAACTATTATCATTGTTATTGTTGTTGTACCAATAATTATGTTCACTAATGGAGGCAGCAATATTATTATTATTCTTATGATTCTTGCTCTCTTCTTCTTCTTCTTCACTTGTTGTTCTTGTTGCTCCAATTGCATCCATATCCAAATCCATATCCATATCCATCATTTGGCCACACTCATCATCATCATAATAATAATTTCCATTAGGCTCCTCTTTAAGGGCTATATTGTTATTATTATTATTATTATTGACAAGCACCCCATTTTCAAACATTTGAGTAAGTCTCATAATTTCTTCATCTGGCCATTCATATGCTCCCAATAAACCCTCATCAAAATCTCCATTAT
Organism: Arachis ipaensis; assembly: GCF_059453495.1. NCBI lineage: Eukaryota > Viridiplantae > Streptophyta > Magnoliopsida > Fabales > Fabaceae > Arachis > Arachis ipaensis. Next base: position 16,155,375 of record NC_142439.1, on the reverse strand, counting down.
TATTATTATTATTCATGAAGCTACTAGCAGGATTATTGTTGTTCCCCAACTCCATTTGGAAGTAAGCATCCATCATTGAAATTCCCTTGCCATCATCATCATCATGATCATGATGATCTCCTAAAATGTTGCAACAATTTTGGGAACTTGTTGTGATTGCTTCTCTTTTAGGCAATGAAGTCTTATTATTATTGTTGTTGTTTTCTTGAATTGTTGATGATCTTCTAGGTGCTGCTCTTCTCTTGGATGCAGCTTCATTAAGAGCAGCCATGTCAATTGGAGGAAGAGACTCATTGAGTGATCTCATGAAACAGTAAATCTTTCTTCTCAGATGAGAGTTCCAATAATTCTTTATCTCATTGTCTGTTCTTCCTGGTAAATGTCCTGCTATCACTGACCACCTACAACCAAATTCATTATTTTTTATAAACTTAATTACCCACCAAAATAATAATAAACTTTTTCTTCAATTCCTATAAAATTTTAAACTTCTGTATTTTGGTTATTATTGTTAATTTGTTACATTAAGTATATTACATCAACATTTGATCTTTTTGTTGCCCATGGTATTCTTTAGCCCGATAGGTTAAGAACTAATTTATCGCGAATCTGAGTTTCATTATTTAAGAGTCTGCTACTTCTGGCCAATTCTCAACACTTACTTAAGCAGACAAATGAACTAACTACTCAATTAATTCAAATTGGTCACATCAATATTTAATCAGTTAATTATGTCATTATTGTCATTACTTAATAAAACAAATTAATGTTAGGGGCTAAAAAGAAAAATTTATAGAGATGAAAAAATTGGTATTTTATGGTAGCAAAAACTTATTTAAACTTATTTTTAATTAAAAATCGTGTAATACTATATTGATTTTGATATTTTTAATTTTAAATTTTTTAATAATAATGAATTCAAATAAAATAAGAGAATGGAAAAAATAACGGCCAATAGGATGACTATGAATTATACATACAATAATTGTAGGGACACTAAATTAAATTTGAATTTATTAAATGACGAATTTCATAAAATCCTACTGTATACAATCCATCATCGGTTAGTAACTTTTATTTCACGAGTACAATTCTTGTCCAATAATTTTGTTAAAATTAACAGGATGTTTAGAAATCTTATGAAACGGGTATTGAATTTAATTTTAATATTTAAAATAAAAATAATTAAATTAATTTAGATAGAATTTAATTTTTAGTATAAAATTTTTGTAAGTGAAAAATATCCAAGTTCCTATATATAACAGCTCATGTACGGCCAATTAAATACATACCCCACTTCCCGTTTGTAATTTAGTACAGACAGTAGCGGAAAGTACCAAATGCAGTGACTGGAAATTTTTCTTGACCCACACATCCTAGACATTATATTTGAATTTATAATAAATAAATAATAATTTAATTTTTGATACATTTTAGTTTAATCATAGTTTATCATATATATAATTAATAAAAAATAATATGTTTAGTTAATGGTTATCTTTTATACAAATTCAGTAAATAATTAAAAATTATAATTATGTTTATATACATGCATGTAGTGTATATAATAGGGTTATATATATATTAAAAAGGATCTTTTCATAAGTTTTTGTCATCAATGCCAATTTAAATTTGTTTAATATATGATTCTTATCATCACCAATGTCACTTATTTCTTTTTATTTTTACTATTAGATATTACCTAATTTTTTAATTGAGTTTTTCTATATAGTATAGAAAAGTTTTTAAGTATATTGATGTTTATATAATTAAGATCAACGGTTAAAAATTACTAAAACACTATTATACTAATACACTTAAAAAATTTTCTACAGTATATATCTACATACAAGTTGGTGTACCAACTATGGGAGTATATAGGTCCACCTTAGCTTGGTTGAATATTATGGAGGCACCTACCCCAAAAGGAAAACTACATTTCACGGCATTACTAAATGTGAAATGGTACTGAACCCCACCTTGATTTTGTTTTCTTTTTTAAGGAGAAATATATACATATATGATGGAAAATGCTGTTATTATATATAGTACTTATCTGTATATTTGCGTTGTAAATATAGTATTATTGTTTGTATTATATATGAACTATTATTATTAGGGTATTATTAACCCAAAAAGAAAGGCTAAAACAAAAAGAATAACTTGAGAATACAAACAATAATAGATAGATTATATACACTTTATTAGTCCCTAAAATCAAAAGTAAAATGAGCTAATAATAAATAAGTTTGCGTTATTATTGTCGGCATATTTTATTATTATGGTTGGTGAGGTATTGAAGAAGGGCTGTACAAGCCAACCTTACAGATTCAAATGTTTTTAAAGTTTGCATTACAAACGTATATATTCTCTCCTATCTATACCTTCAGTTTGGTCCTACAGAAAGAATAAGAATGAATGTTCCAAACTTATTAAGGTATATTTGCTCCTTTTGTTAAAAAAAAAAAATCCAAAATACCCTACAAGAAAAGTTATTTTAATAGTATTTGAAAAAATATATTTAATATTATTAGAAAATAGTTTACAAGTATTTTTTACAATTGCTTAATTGTTAATAAAACCTTTATTAACAATACTTTTATTGATACTTATTTTTTCAATCAATAATAATTATCATGAAATTTTTTTTTTATCAAAAATTAAACTCTATATCTTTAAGTTATTTTTTTTTAATTTAAACTAACAAAAAAATAATTATATCTCTAACCATACTCAAACGTCAATAAAGATTTTTTGACATTAAGTGAAATACATTTGAATATTTTTCTTTTTACAATATACTATATTTATCAACAATAATTCTATACAGACCTTTTATGACAATTACTGGCCATCATTAAAATATATTTAAACATTTTTTGACATAATTATTGGTTATAAAAATACTCTTACAAAATAATAATTTTTATACTAATGATGGTGAAGCATGGTAAGTTTTTATAGCTTGATAATAAGTTGAATCAAATCCCAGAAATGAGAGAATGATTAGTATAGAGAAAATGAAAGCTCACCTATTACCAAGAACAGCATGCAACTTGACAATGATCTCTTCTTCTTGAGGAGTGATGTTCCCTCTCTTCACATCTGCTCTCAAATAGTTTATCCACCTCAGCCTGCAACTCTTTCCACACCTTAACAAACCTTCACACCACATACACCAACAAATTCAATCAACACTACACATACTACATACTACAATTCCATTCTATGAATATGAATGAATAATATATATTATATACCTGCATTCTTGGGCAAGTTCCTCCATGATCCTTCACCATTCTCTTGGATATAATCGGTCAAGATCTTATCCTCTTCAGCAGTCCATCTTCCTTTCTTCAACCCAACTTTCTCACAGCATGGTGTTCTCCCCATTATTGATGATACAAGGAAACTAACTATTAGAGGACCTAGGTTGTATAGTAGTAGCAATGCAAGCATGAAGAATATGCAACACTGTAGCAGAATATATAAGTGGAGTAGGTGGTAATTAATAATGGTAAGGGTTGAATTTTCAGCCACCCTTTTTGCAGTGTGAAGTACGTTACTTTTTGTAACTTTTTGCAGTAGTGTACATACACAAATTACTATGTGAGTTTACTTAGTACTACTACTATTCCCACCACAAGATCAACTTGTAAGCCCTATTTGTTGTGGTTATTGGATACCATATATGCATTTCTATCATTTGGGGCCTATTTCTCATTCATAGTAATAAATGCTGATTTATTTTCATCACATACATTAAACCTACTATCATGTAATTCTACTATACTTGTTACATTCTTAGGCTTTTCATTCTATTAGGTATATATTTTAACTATTTTGATTAATCTAGTTTTAAAACATTGATTGCTTAGTTGGATTTTTTCATTCGAAAATATTTAGTAACAAAAAAAATAAGACAAAATTAATAAAAATTTGTCTTATTTAATATTTATTGATCCTAACAATAATTAATGAATGTTAAAAAGTTTTAAGTTGGTACACATGAATGATTATATTTTTACACAAGATTTTTTTAAAACTTGAAACATGATTTTATTGTGCATATGTTTTTGTCTTTTTTTTTTTCTCAGTATACCTAATATGTTCTTAGCTTGTCTTCTGACCTTATGATATTACTTTTCTAAAATGAAGAGGAGACAACATTGTTATATAGTATTAAAGGAAATATTATATATATATATATGATAAAAATCTAAACATTGATCTTTATTACTACTTTTAGAAGATTTAGTGTTAGAAGAATATTCAAGATCAGATCTATGAACTTGCATGTTGAAGAATTGAAGAGGTTAATATTAAGGTTAGTATGCTGTATGCATGCTTTTATAGATATATGGTTGATGGAGACAAGACTATGATTCCTAGCCAATAAAAATTATTATTATTGGAGAAACAACCGAAAAATTGGGGACAAAAATGGCCAATCCAATTGTGTAAGAAATTCGTGGACAACAATTCATCATCTCTCCCATGAGTCACGAGCTTCATTATTTTTTGTTTTTTCTTTTTATTCTTTTCAGTAATAAACATTCTCTACCTGAAACTTACTCACTCAGATGCATATATAGGCCTGACTACTACTGTTTCCCACTGACAAATGCTGCAAAAGTGTAAGATAATCGTACTTATTTTTCAGTGACTTTAATTTTAATTAATTTTCATTTCATAAAATCTTAAATTGAGAGAAAGAGTGGAGTATATATTCTCCTCCACTAGAAGAGGTAAAAATATCTTTGAACTTATTCCAAAGTCCAAAGTCCATAACTAATGTTGACCAAATATTAACTGCAATAATAGATTAACTGTGGCCTTGGACAATAATCATTAAAATTCAGTGATATAATTATATAGTCTGTTATCATAAATTAGCTAGACTTAATTTCTTTCTTTCTTTTAAAATACATACTATATATATATATATATATATATATATATATATATATATATATATATATTTTAAGGGGAGACTCACATCAAGATGCATGAAACAACTTTTTTTAAAGTTGGTAACGTGTCACACTGTGATTAGTAAATTTTTAATAACCGATTAATTATTATTCTCCAAACTCGGTTTTTTAAACCAAGTTCGACGCCATTCGGTTTAAATAAACCAGTCCTTGGCATGCTTAATTTTTTTACCAACCGAGAAATCCCGGCCCCCTGAGCCCCACCCAACCCAACCTAACCCAGAAGATCTGCATCGATCTCCTTCTTCCTCGAGCCAGAGGTGCTGGTTGCCTGGTTTCGTTGATCGGTTCTTCTCCCTTATCGCAGATGCCTTGCAGCTCCTCGTGTCCCAAATGGTCGTTTCAGGTCCCATTCCTCCTTTTCGTAGCGCCACTTCTCCTTCTCTTGCTTAGTTCAGTTCATCTTCTTCCCACGGGTCTGTCCGTGTTGGTGCTCCGGCGACGCAGCGATTTGGATGAGGGACCCAGCGATGTGATGAGAGAACTCTATTTCCCAATATGCGACTTGCCTCCTCGCCATTTCCCATCCAATTGATGCCTCCGTTAGCCTGCTTCCTCGCCTTTGCTTGGATCTTCGCCGGCGGTGATGTTGTTTTGTCCGAGGTTCATCGTTGTTTTTGGAGTCTAGTTAACACTCAGTTTCTCAGCGGCATCATAATTCCTCCCCTTCTATGCCGATTCTTCTTCCTTGCTGCTGCTACTGATTTCATTTTCTCCAAGAAGCTCTGCTATGCTGCAATTATCGATTTCATCATAATTTGCTTTGTTTTGTAATGCCATTTTTTTCTTTCATCAGCTGGCATATCCAATGCATAACCAATAGAAGCAGCAACCTTTGTGACATTCCATGGATTTACCAACACCAGCAGCAAGAGACTTTGCAGCACCTTCAAACTGAAAAATAATAGGAACCTGCAAACTAATGCATAATTTGTAATGATTTGTTTTTTTTGGTGAAATGTAAGGATCAATTTTGGCTCTTTTCATTGTTTTTTTAATGTAAACTGTCCAAGCCCAATATTGTATTTGTCCAAAAATTTTATTTTTAATGTAAAAGTAAAAAAATCGGTTAAAATGATCCAAACGAATCGATTCTATCTATAAGGTTTAGTTATAAAATTTGGCTTTTTTTATAGTAACCGGTTCAAATAAACCAAAATACAAGTGAGGACACTTGTCACATCCTCATGCATAATCTTTAAAAAAAGTTGTTTTGTGCATCTTGATGTGAGTGGTCCCCATATTTTAATATGTTTCTCACGGAATAAATTTTTTATAGATTTGTGTAATTTTGTTTTTTAATTTATTTTATACTTATTTTTTTAAAGTTTATCAATGATATTTTAGGATTTTCGATTAAAGAAATTTTAATACTATATAGTATAATTAAACTTAAACTAATAAAATAACATATATATAATTATATATCTAATTAATACAAGTAATAATACAATAGTGTGGAAGACTTAAGAGAATACTACTAAATTAAAGAAAATTTCCTAAGTTCTGAGAATGAAGTTGGACTCAAACCTACTAATAATAAATATCTGAATTGGAGAAATCATGTATGCATATCTATATACCCTTCATGTATATATGTATGTCATCCATTTTTGACGTGCAAATGTAATAGTAACATTTCATGTAATGAGTATATAACCATGCATAATTGATTGTTGTACCTAAAAATTCATCTAGTTATATCGTTGGTGAATTTTGTCAACATCTACATGACCCAAATGAGAAACAAGATATTAAATAGGTTCACATGCTAGGTTTTGACGAATGGAATATATATAAGGTGGAAGATATGGTTGTGCTGAAGCTCTTACTTGAGTAGGGTGAGAGTAGTGTGTATACTATACTATATAGTATACACGAGTTAGATAAAAGAATTAAATGAGTATTTGTACGTACCCCTCAAAAGAAAGATGATGAAATAAATGAGAAACTTCTACGTGGTGCTGCCAACACATACATGCATTGGCAATATTGTACGTACCAGTAATAATCTCTTGTTATAGTAATAATTGCTGTGCCTAACGTCTTCCTCTTCTTTAGTTTGTCCAAGACAAAACCTCACACTCAGTAGTATGCAGTAAAATTATTTACAATCCTGTTACGTAAAATTATTTATCGAAATGACACTTTGATGTTGCTCTTGATTTTGTGTATCTTGTAATTATGGAAATAAAATCAAACTTATCTTTTTTTAGCTCACCTCTGTCTTTTATGGTGCAGCATGGATTCGACGCAGGAACGGATTCATGCTTTAATTTGCGAGGATAATTGTCTCCACTAATATTTTGAAAAAATATATAAATATGTATTATCATTAAAAAATTATATTTGTCTTCACATTAAAAAAATAATTATTAAATTGTGTTAAAAAATTTATTTTATACATATTTTTTAACTTTTATAATAAAATTTTAATATATTATTAGTATAAAATAGTTGTACATATATATTTAATTACGCGATACCATATCATAAAATAATTACATTTTACATTAATTGTATTAATGTGAATAATCATAAAAAAAATAGACGTAATTGAATAATTGTATAAAATATTTTACATTATCGATACATTAAAATTAAATTCTAATTTGTATCTAAAAGTATATATATATATATATATATATATATATATATATATATATATATATATATATATATATATATATATATTGAATTAATTTAATAAAAAATAAAATATTATTATAGTATTATTTAATTCATAAATTTATTTAGTTAAATTTTATATCCTTGAATTTCTTTTCTAATCAACTTTAATATTTACTAGTAAATTGAAAAATTTTGTACTTGCTGGGGGTTGAATCTTAGCCCCCTTTTTTGCTTGACAATATTTGCTGGCCTTTGAAATCACTTCTGGAATTTTTTTGTCTTTTTATCTCGTAACTAGCCACGAGACTTTTTCTTTTGTCTCATCCTTAACCACAAGACTTTTCTTTTGTCTCGTCAGTCAGCACGAGATATTTTCAGTTTTATCTCTTGGGCAGCAGAAACAGAAATGGAATAGAAGAGAAAGATAATCACACCAAGATATATCCTGGTTCAGCTGCTAAGTGTAAGGCAGCCTACATCCAGTCTCTATCACAACAATGATGGAATTTCACTATAATCATCCTTGATTACAAACACCAATTCTCCCTAGGAATTACCCTTCCTATCCGGGACAAGTCCAGAATCTAAACCCAAACTGAACTTGACTTGGTCACTGCCAAGCTTTCAACTGTAAAGTGCTAACCCAACTTACAAGGGGATTCCCACAGAATCATGAAACACAACACAGATGTACAAAGGAACTCTAAGGACATCTATGACTTTTTCTTTTAATTTTGCACTCTCTGCCTTTTTCCACTCTATGGCTTTTTCATACAAACCTCACTGTTTGCCTTTTCCATGAGACTCAAGACATGACAAAATTAAACAGAAAAATACAAAATGAAGAACATTGAAGGAGAAGAAATTCTGTCAGCTTAGAGAGCTATGAGAACCCTGTGCTTTGCACTCTCACTCCTTAAATCAAACCCTGACTGTTCACCCATACTTATAGGGAGAAGCCTCCAAGGTTTGAAACCAAACAAACCAAGCCAATCTTCTTCTTTTTCAAGTCAGAACCGGTTCGACCAGAGAGAGAGAAGAGATAACCCATGCAAAACCCAACATGCAATTACCTCTAATCCTTCCTTGGTCACCACTCTTCATCAATCCGAGCCCTTCATCCTTGCCTTGCTCTCCAAGATGAACTTCTGGCCCTTGATGCTTCATGATGATGATAGCTTCATCTGCTCCAATCTCTGCCTCTTCCATCACGTAGCCACTGTAGCTACCTCCTGTGGTGGTTGAGCAGAATCAGAGACAAGCCATCCTCTCCAAGGATCTTCTCTTTGCTGGCCGAGATCTTCACTTTCATTTTTGGTATGGAGGAGCCAAGATCTCATCACTAAATCTTACCATAAGTGATGCAAATCTTAGCCACAGCATACTTTTAGTTTTCTTTTTCTTGCCATCATTTTGATAGTCTTTAGGCGTGCTTCTTCTTCTCTATGGTAGCTTGCTATAGCTTCCATGGTTGCTGAGTGATATGACCGAAAGAGAAGAAAAGCAATTAGAGAGAGAAGAGAGAAATTTGAACAGCATTAAATTAGGAAAGAGAATAAGATTAAATGAAATGATTCTTCCCTTGCTGAGTGGTGTGTAGCATTGAGTGCTGCAATCAAATCAAATGCCTTTTTCTCTCTCATTGTTCCCATGCAGTTAATGATAATTGAAAGAATTTTGGAATCCATCACATGGTAAAAGTTGAGATCCGTTGGAAGCATTTTTGCTTTCTTTTTCAATTTGTTTCGGATCAAGCAAGCAAAACAATTTGGGCTTGTATCAATAATAAGTAAAACTGGCCCATCTAATTAAAACATTTCAGCCCACATTTATATGACAAAAATGCATAAGGTTGAATTTTAATTTTATTGGGCTTAGAATCTCTTCTTTTCATTTCGGCCCAATAACAAATCTGCACACACAAAATTATTAATTAAGCAAGTATGTATTAAGATCAACTTAATAATTTTGTAATTAATTGTTTTAATAATGTTTGTTCATCATCAAATTAAATTAGAGTTTTTCAAACTCATTAATCTCCCCATTGATGACAAACATTATTAAAATTGAAATGGAAAGAAATTTAAAAATTAGAGTGTAGAAGACTCCCTTTGAATATTGAATTTCTCCCCCTTTCTAATTGTCACATGGCTCCCCCTTAATGTATGCTATTTTACCAAGGGAAGCTTTATACCTATAACAATTTTATCAAGTCTAAGGCAACAATGTTATTCAACATATTCATTATGTAATGTTGAATGGCTTGATTTATGAGCAAAATTTGAATGATAATCAAAACTCTTTTGTTATCAATAATTTGATTTTCTGCTCAATCATACAAAGACAAACAAGTTGATGTTTCCTGAAAATTTTCTAATCAAATCAAGGCAGATTGATCATAGCAAAAATAATTTTCTAATCATTCATAATCATCTCAAACCATAGTAAACTTCAACTTAAAGAAACTGACAAAAATAAATCCAAAACTACAATCATTTAATCAAGGTAAAACAAATGCATCACAATTATAATCAACCAAATATTTTACCAAGATAAACAACAATCAACAGCAGCAATCACAGGATAAAACAAATGCATTATCAACATGCATTATCAAGTATCAGCTGTATCATTTTAACAAGGGTGATCATGAATTCTTAAAAGAATTTCATCCTTTGTTTTTCAGTTTCAATTTTCAGAGCCAATTCCTCCCCCTTTTGGCATCAAGGGACACCTGCAAAAAGAATATGACATAGTAGACAAAATATCCAAAATATTTCCAAAAGTGTCTACAGAGTATCACAGAGTTATGGTGCTAACAGTACCAAACCAAAATAGAGTATCAAATTGAGCCTAAGTATGCCAATATCAAATACTAAACAGAAGATTAGTCATCAGAGAACTGAAGATCAGATGCTTCAGCTCCTTCTTCACTCGCCATTCCCGGATCCTCATCAAGACTTTCTAGCATCAAACTGACTTTATCTTACATCTTTCCCAAGTCTTCTCATTTTCATACGTTAACTTACGTCCTACTTTATGAAATTGTATCATGAGTTCTGACATATTGGAAAATTCAGTGAGAATTTTTCTAATGGATTTGGTCGCCTTGGAAGATTCGGGCCGACTCTCATAGTCAATTTCCGAAGCCCCAGATTTCTTGCCCTTTGTTCCCTTAACCGCTCCACCTCCCTTGATCATTGACACTTTGTTCTCTACAGCCTCATTCAAAAGGTCAACTTTAAAGTATTTAAAGATGCTGGTTAAGAACATACCATAGGGCAGATTTGCCTTTTTGGTGCTCTTTACCAATTTCCACATATGTCGGATCATAAGATAACCAAAAGATATTGGAGTAGATGTAACAAGTGCAAAGATGATTAGAGAATCAGAGAGTGTTACTCTATTATGGGAGCTGCTTTGAGGAGTCAGAATATGAGTGATAATCCTGTGAAGCAAGGAGTTGGTTGGTCCGAGGGCTTTGTGGGTAGGAGTAGTGACATCCAAACCAGAGAGATTCTCACAAATGTGTTGAAGAACAACTTTATAAGTGACGCCGACCTATGAGTCCCACTTTTCGGCCATGTATGCTCTCAGCCCTTCCTCTCTGTAGCCTAAGGCAGTCCCAATGGTGGCAGTGTTAAGAGTGATGTGAACTTTCTTCACATATGAATGGATGGTGCCATCAATAAGTCTCATGTTGGCATAGAACTCTCGAACTAAACCTGGGTAAACCGGCTTCTGGATGTGAAGCAGAGGAGTCCATTGAAGCAGTTCAAAAAGAGGAGACACATTTATCCCCTTGCTAGTGAGAGAGTTAAGGTTGACAAGGTAGGTTGCACAGAGATGACGCTTTTCCAGGACTTCTTTGTGGAATTCATATGAAGCGCAAGAGTTGAATCTGGCAGGGTCATAGTGAGAATGTGTTTTGCTGAATTTGTTCTTGAAGTCCAAAGATTCTATGTTTGCAGGTTCCTTGGTGTTGTGCAGAGCAAATCCTTTTGATTTCTGGCCACTCTTCCCAGGTGTGGCTTTCTTCAGTGAAGATGGTGGTGGAGATGGAATGGGAGATGTATGAGATTCTTCCTCTTCCTCCACTGGAACTCTCTCTTTCTTCTTCCTTGAAGAGATTTTCGTGGCTATGACCTTCCTTCGCATGGTGTCGGTTTGCTTTGAGGGAGGTGAGGGAGAAGATGATGATGTAGAGTGAATATGAATGTGGGTATGAGATTGTGGTGTGGACGGTTTATGAGAGAAGAGAAGCCATTCGCTTTTCCTAGGAGCAATTTTCTTTTTCATGGTAGTGAAAATGGAGAAGTGGATTATGAAGGGGTTGAGTAGAAACCGAATGGAATGAGGAAGGAGGGAGGTTAGAGAAGCAATAAATGTGGAGTGGAGAGAGAATTAAGGGGAATTAAATATCCATTAAGTGGCGGTTAATACCCAAGGAGTTTCTCTTTTATTTGAAATAAATTGAAAGGTGGTTTCCTAGAATCAAGGGATTAGGTGAAGAGAAGGATTTGATTTGACAATAACCACTTTCAATAAGATTTGATGAGACAACAAAAAGACATTGTGATTTAGAGAGAGAGAAACTAACAAAACGGTCAGAGTGGGGTCAAGGAAATTTGGTGGGACCCATGAGAATTAATTTTTGGTGCTGTCTCCCTCTTGATCACAGCCCTTCCAACACTTTTGTTTTTATCTCGTCCATTCCATCCGGATGAGATACTAGTGTCCAAACCTCATTCTTGTCGAATTGAGCAAGCTCTTCTTGCATTGCTTTGACCCATGATGGATCTTCAAGAGCTTGTTTGACATTGTTGGGCTCCATTTGAGACAAGAGAGTAAAATTGCTTGGTTCGGATTGCCTTTTGGTTGAGGATCTTGTTGTTACACCTTGAGAGGGATCACCAATTATAAAGTCATGAGGATAACCCCCCATAAACTTCCATTCTCTAGGCTTCCGGAGTGGTGTTGAGCTTTGATGAGTTTCTGGTGGTCTCACTGTTTCAGTTTCTCGTGTCTGCTCAGGAGACAAAGTGGAAATGTCTCCTTCAATCTGACGAGACAAAACTGGACTGGCAGATTCTTCATTTTGAGCAGATTTGGAATTTTCTTTACTTGTTCCAGCTTCTTCACAATTTGAATCATTATCTATCACAGTATTGAGAATTAAATTAGAATCACAAAAAGTAACATGTATGGATTCCTTTATGGTCCTATGCTCTTTGAGATAAATCCTATAGGCCTTGCTAGTGGTGGAGTATCCAACAAACATTTCTTCATAGGATTTTGGATTAAATTTTCCAAGGTTTTCTTTATTGTTAAGTACAAAGTATTTGCATCCAAAAACATGAAAATACTTAAGATTTGGAGGGTTCCTTTCCATAGCTCATAAGGAGTTTTCTTCAACCCCTTTCTAATGATTGTCCTATTCAAAGTATAACAAGCTGTATTTACAGTTTCAGCCCATAGAAATTTAGGAATCTCATTCTCACAAAGCATGGCCCTAGTCATCTCTTGAAGCCTTAATATTTACTAGTAAATTGAAGAATTTTGTACTAGCTAGACATGTATTTTGATTATTAGTTTTCAAGCATAAATTAAATTAAAATCAATTGAAACAATAACGCATTTTATACTTTTAATTTATCTATCTAAGTAACTATTTATTATTATTATTATTATTATTATTATTATTATTATTATTATTATTTGAAATTAATTTTTGATAATTTTTATGAAATAATTGAATAATTATTATTAAGTAATTTATAAAATATATAATGAAGATATGATAAATTTTGTGCATAATTTTTTTTTCTAAAATATAATTTGTCGTACATAATTCATAAAAAAATATATTTTACTTTTATTATTAATTAGAAAATAATCTATTTATTATCTTGATTAATCTCATTATTTATTATTATTATTATTTTATCAAAAGAAAAATTAATAACCATATTTTTTTATGATATTATTTAATATAATAAAAAATTATTTAATATTATATTATTTATTTTTATATGTTTTAATATATTTATAAGATTTTTTATAATTTTTATATGTTACATGTACTGAGTATATTCTGATTTATCATGTTGAATATAGAGCTAAATATTATTATTTTATTTTAGCATTTAAATAAGACAAAAATAGAAAAATAAAAATCAAAAGAATTTATATGATATATAAACTGTTTTATCTCACTTTATTTTCCAAACGATATTATTTTTATCTTATTTAATTTAAATACTAAAATAAAATAAGGTCGTTCAACTATGTGGCTAATATAATATAAATTAGAGTCAGTTTAGCACTCTATTTACTGGCTTAGCATAAAAAAAAATAAAAAAACTAATATAATACTTGAAACTGAATCTTAAAATTAATATAATAAATTTTAAATTTTAAAAATTAAAATAATAAAAACGATGAATATTAAAAACTACTACGAGAATTTAATCTCATTTATACCCATTCTCACATGCTCTTCCTTTGAATTATCAACATGATCTTTCTTAGTGCTAACGAGTAAAGTTGTGTAAATCCTTTTTGTTGTTAATAACTATATTAGAGATGACTGAGGATCAATTTGTACGACTTTTTTAGCTGTTACTCTGTAATTTTATTTTTTGTTATACTGTATTCCTCTTTACTTCACCTTTATTGTGTTGAGGTTTGCTTTCAAAAAAAACATGCTCTTCCTTTGGGTTTCCCTTGTTTTTAGGTTTCACTAAGCGTACGTAGCTTTGGTTTCACTGCTTGGTTATCTAAAAATCTTTGACTTGGTCCAAATTACTATGATATATATAAGAAAAGAAATTCCCTTTATATTAGTGATGATGACCAGAGACATTGACAAATGACAACAATTGGAAGCTATTTAATGCAGAGATGTACGTGTGTCAGTCTATGTATCTACTCTCTATTTTTCGACGAATTTGGATTTCGTCGCCTTAATTAATGTAGGTATATAATACCAGAATATATATAGCTAGTGTGTTTTAAGAGTGAGGGTCTTACTTAAATATATAATTGTTTATGTTTTTTAATTATAATTAAAATGTTACATGAGAAAGATTCTACTGTATTTACTGAATGATTAATTGTAGGTATTGAGATTGATGATAAAGGCTAATTATAAGAAGGTATATTAATTGTGGTTTGTAATTAGTTAGGTTGACATGACAGATTTGTTAGTAAATTATTAAATAAAAGAGTGTATTATCCTCTACTTTTGATATAAGTAATGAAATTGACATCTGTAATAATTAAACTTTTTAATAGACTGAGATATGAAATTACTATCTCTAGTCATCAAATTTCAGTTTTGTGAAGTTTTGCTGAAGATGACAATGAAAAAATCAGCAACCATTCTCTAAAGGATATAAAAAGTAAACCTCAATTTTATTTTATTTTGGATCAAAAGAAAGTACTAATTATACTTTTAAGCCAACAAAATCAGCCAACAACTAAGATATAGCATCAATTAGATTATCACTTCAACCACACTACCATCTAATTAAGGTATATTTTTAATTTTCAATCCCAAATCTTGGGTCATAGTAGACTCCGGAGCAACAAATCATGTTGCATACTCACATAAATCATTCCATAAGTTTTATCATATAAAACATGTCCTCATCAACATCCCTGATGGTACAAGCACAATACTTAAGATATTTCTTCCATAGTAGGAACTGTTATTTTTTCAACTAAACTGCAACTTTTCAATATTTTTTACATTCCAAGTTTTAAATTCAATTTAATTTCTGTTTCTAAGTTGACAACAAAGTCAAATTATCAACTAATTTTTAATGATAATGAATATGTAATTCAAAAAAAGATCATATTGCAGATAATTGGTGTAGCTGAACAAAGAAAAAGATTTTATGCCTGTGAAGTTTTAGTTCTTGTTTCAGCTACATCAACCACAACATTTTCATTTGCATTAAACATACAATCTGTACAAATAAGTGAGTCTGCATTATGGAATTTTAAGTTAGGACATTTACTTCAACATAACATGTAAATAATGAATAAAGACTACAATGATTTGCATTTTATCTGAGGAATGCTAGAGAGCCAGCAACTTTTGTGATTTGTAGCCATCAAATAGCCATCAATGATGGTTTTAATGGTGTGAGATTGATGTGAGATTTCATCCAATGACTCACTCTTTTTTGCTGGTTACATGCTAGCCAGAATTTAACAAAGTTGCTGACCCCTAGACTTTTCCTTTTTTATATTGTGTATATAGATATTTGGGGCTCTATAGGGATTAAAGGGCATATGTTATATGATTTAGGTAGCACTTCACGAAATGTAACTTTTTATGAACACATACTTCCATTTGCTTTACATGATTCCATACATAATAGTCAAGTCACATTGGAAGTCATCCCTGATTCTCCAATGCAAAATTTAATTGCATTTGATGACCCTTTCTATAATATGGATTGTAGCATAGCACAAGAACACAAACATAGATTCACAACAATCACCCATGCACACTCACTCAAATTCTGATACATCACTCATAAAAACACTTGACATGCACTCTCATGCATCATCCCCTAATCAAGATAATACATTCTCAAGCCCAAAATGATTTGAATGATACTGAATCTGCATCATATAGTCATCAACTTCGGAGATCTACTAAAAAAACAAAAAGACCAGCATACTTAAATGATTATCAATGCATGACTTCCTATACTAATTTGTATGATGCTGATTTGAATCATTCTCCTAATAGCACATTACATTTTCCTAATAATTCTTTTGAAAATAAGTTTGGTTCATTATTAGATCAATCAACAATGTTTTTTTGAATAGTCCTGCATTCTATTTTTTTACCCTCAAATTCTAGATATAACTTCACCCTTCGTTCCCTTGACCAAATCTGTTAGAATAAATTATTTTATTAATTCAAATCATTCATATTGAATCACTAATAATATATCATAATGTAAAAATATATTTTTACTTATAAAAATTAAAAATTAAAAATTAATGAAAGAATCTTAGTCTGAAGGTTGTAGAAGGCTTAGAGAAGAGGGGGTTGAATCTATGACATTCTTCTATGTTACTGAGTTAATCCTTTTTAAAACAAACTTGCTGTCTAAAACGGTTTGAACTAAGCAGCGAAAAATTTATGAGACAATTTTATTTTGTCTTATGAATATCAGAAAATAGGACAGAGCAGAGAAGAGAAAAGCTAACACCATCATGTATCCTGGTTCGGTTGTCTTGTGCTATGCAACCTACGTCCAGTCTCCTCTACAACAATGGAGGAATTTTCACTATAGTTAGAAGTATTACATACACTAATTCCACAGGATTGACACAATCCTTTCACACTCAAGTTCTAACCTAACTTGACATTGGCTATGCTAATACCTAACTCTTCACTCTTAGTGCTCACCCAACTAAGAAATGGGTACCTCACTGGTACTAGATACAAGACACAAACATACCTAAAGAAATATGAAAATAACTCTAGGCTTTTCTCTCAAGTGTTTCACTCAACCTCTTTCCACTCATTGGCTTTTACTTGAGCTCTCTCAATATGCCTCTTCACTCAAGAAATTACAGAAAGATAAACATTGAAAAGTAAATTACAATCTGTAAAACATGAAGGAGATTGACTTCATCAACAGCCTCTTTGCTATGTGATAAACCAGACTTGCATGCCTCTGATTCAGTTCTTCATTTTTTGCGGAATGCTTCTTTGAAAGAAAGCATTGTCCAAGTAGAGGAACTTCTTTAGGGAACTCTTCTCAAAACACAACTCACCAAACTCTGGTTATCTCTCCTTGCTTCTGAATGGTGCAAAAACTTCTTTTATCTCCTTGCATGTTGCTGGGCTGCTCTTCCTAGGTCAGCCCTTGAGCAGTGTGCTTCACCAACCCACCATCTCACTTTTTTCCATTAATCCTCAGAATGGAAACTTTGGTTCTGACCTTCTCTTGTTGACCGAAAGCCATATATCAGTAGAAACAGATATCTTTAATAGTAAACCCAGATCTTGGCCATTGAAAAACTACTTGGTCTCTCCAAGACTTATTTGTGACCGTAGATATACAGCAGAGTTGAACAAAAATCAACTTTTCCATGAATCCCATTTTCGGACTAGCATAGAGTTGGGAAGAAGAGAAGAAAATGAGATGCATGTAGAAGGAAATAAAATCACCTTTAGCTTCTGACCTCTTCTTGATACAGATTGATGTGGGTGGTTAGACTTCTACCATTTGCTTAACCTTCTCTTTCTTGCTTCTTTGGTGAATAGCTTAGGGGAGAAGCTCTCTCTCACTTTTCTGACTTTCTGACCAAAACACAGAAGTGAACGTTGCTTTTGGTGTGAGAGCAAATTGGAGGGATCAGCTTGGAGTTATGAAAACGAGCTTAGATCGGGTTTTAAATCAAGTTCAGCCCTTTGGTTTCTTGCTTTGTTTTCTTTGGGCTTTTATTTATTTATAGCCCGCCAGCCTTGTTCTATTTTCATCCAATTTGGGCTGTTGTATTGATTTGTTTTGCCTTGCAATAATAAATAATCAGCCTTATATAATTATAAATAATCAGCACTAATTATTTACTTTGCCCAATAAAATAATGTTTGTCATCATTAATTAATTTAGTTAATTTCTTAACTCAACAATCTCCCCATTGATGACAAACATAATTTAAACAATGATCAAAAGAAAATGAATTTGAGTAAGGTTTAGAGACTCCCTTTGATTTATGTTACTTACTTTAGTGTTGCTCCCCCTTTCTTTTTCAAAGTTAGCTCCCCCTGGATTTATGCTCTTCTTTTCTTTCCTGTTTGCATTTACTTATAGAGAGCACCATAAAGAGCTACACAAACATATTTTGACTAAGGGAGTTTAAACACTCAACACTACAAATCTAGCCCAATACTGAACATATTATGTCAGCAACAAACTCAAAGCATCAAGATTAATTAAGGGCAAACCACCAATATATGAAAGCAAGTTCCAATGTCAATATATTCCCTGCAGCAGCACATTTGCAAATCAAGAATTATATGCTCAAAGCTATCAGCAGCAGTCAACCAAACAAAATTCACAAAAAATACAGTAGCAGCAATAATAAACTTCAACATTCAACAGCTATTACTCCCCCTTTTGTCATCAAGGGTGAAGCATAAGTAAAATCAATAAAAACAGCACCTTAAATCCTGCAAGAAAGTGTCAGAGCACAGTCCAAAATATCAAATAAACCAAAATAAGTGCAGTAGTAGTTAGAGTATTACAGTCAACCAAGACAACAAAAACTAGTTCAATTCTAACAAAAGAAACAGTTTTCATGAGACAAAACGAGAGCAGACAGCAGCAGTTTCATGAGACAAATGTAGGCATCTGAACCATTCTCCTCTGAATCAGCTTCCTCATCAGCATCAGTGGTAGGATCTTCATCTTGTTGAAGATTATCAATGAACTTCATAAATACAGCCACTCTATCCCTTGATTTGCGGAGAAAATTCTCATGCTTGCTTGTTAGCTTCCTTTGCTCCTTGCTCATGGCAATCATGTGATTAGATTGGGAGACAAACTCCTGAACAACATCTTTGACAACATTCAGCAGAGCAGATTTTTGGCCAGTGAAGATGGAAGTACCCTCGGTGGAAGGAGGAGGAGATCCCTCAAGAATTAACTCTTTATCATCATCATCTATAACCACTCTCTCAGATCGAGTAGGTCCTTTGTGCTATTTCACTGCACCACCTCCCTTTAGATATGAATGTCTATTTTCATAATCCTCATTTGTCAGGTCAACACCAAAATGATCAAATATGCAAGTTAGAAACATGCCATAAGGAAGGGCTTTGTCTTTCTCACTCCTAATAGAGTCAAACATGTTTCTAACCATCAAATAAGCAAATGAAATTTCTGTTTTGGTGAGTAGGGCATATAAAACAAGAGTGTCAGTGTAGGAAACCCTTTGATATGAACCACTTTGAGGGAGTATGATGTGGTTGACTATTCGATGCAATTGAGCACGTTCATATCCTAGGGCTTTGTGAGTGGGTGTAATGCCATCAATTAAGGAGACATGTTCACAGATTTGAGCTAAAGTATCATTGTAAGAAATACCAACTTTTTCATCCCACTTAACAGTAGTATAAGCACAAGGCCCAACATCAGTATACTTCAATGAATCGCTGATTGTTTCATTATTCAAGACAATGTCTCGGCCCTTAACGTAAGAGTGAACAGTGCCCTCATGATATGTTAGGTTTGCATAAAACTCTTGAACCAACATAGGATAAACCGGCTTTTTGATGTCAAAGAGATGATTCCAATCTAAAAATTCCAAATTTTCAACAAAAGAAAAATCTTTCTTTTTCAGGTTTGGCAAATCAGCAAGAAAAGATGGACACAAGGTACGATATTTAACAACTCCTTCAAAAAAGTCATTGTTCATGGCAGACCTAAATCTATAAGGATTATAGTTGGAGTGAGATGTCATGAAGTGAGATTTATGAGCAAAAGGATCAATGTCTGGTTCTCTAACTGATTTGAGAGGGAGACGAGGTTTACCTCTTTGTGAACGCAATGGAGCAGACCTTGGCTTAGGCTGAGTTGACTCAGGAACAGGTTCTTTAGCAGCAGGGCGTTTTCCCTTTGATGAGCTAGGTTTCGAAGAATTGGGTTTTGAAGGTGGTACCTTTGTAGGTGGCATCGGCTTGGCAGAGGCTGTAAATCTTGGTGTGTTTTTGGTCCGCGCCATGGGATCAGTTCGTGGAGGAGAGATAGGAGGAGAAGGTGATGGAGTGAATGTTTGGTCCTGAGAACGGATTGAGGGTCTTGGTTTTGCAGGAAGCTTATGAATCTTTTCACGTTGTGGCCCTTTTACAATAACTTTCTTCCACATTTGGTTGGTTTCAGATTTTTGAGGGAAGAGAAGCAGTAAAGATAGTGGGGAGAAACCAAAAGGTTTGAGGAGGGATTATGGAGGGAAGAGAAGGGACTTGACATCATAAAGAGAAAGATTTTATTTGATTTCAAAAAATAAAACAGGAAATTAATTTTACATTTTGAAAATCCTTTTGGACCAAAAAAACAAATTAAATCAAAATGAAAACCTTTTTGGACAAAAAGAAAACTTAAACACACATGCCAACAAAAAAAACAAACAAAAATATGTAGCCTCCATATTAGGTCCAGAGATGGTTGGATTTAAGGAAACACATTGGACCACTTCAGATCTAATTTTTTAGTGTGGCCCAGATCAATTTTCACTTGCAACAAGCCCAGAACACGCTGATTGAATGGAACGTTCTTCACATGCCCAGAATTGTCTCATACTTGTTTATGAGACAAAAACTCCAACAAACATATGAGCAACTTTCAAACAAAGAATCATAACTTAAAATTCCTAAACTAGTCTTAAGCATGCAGAATCTGTCCTCAGCTAGTGATTTTGTGAAAATATCTGCCAATTACTCCTATGATTTAACAAATTGAATACTAATATCCCCCTTTTGAACATGTTCTCTTATTGAGTGAAATTTCACTTCAATACGCTTAGTCCTAGAGTGCAAAACTGAATTTTTAGAAATATTAATGGCACTCATATTATCACACAACAAGGGAATATTTTCAGCATTTAACTTATAATCAGCAAGCTGTGTTTTTAACCACATAAGCTGAGAACAACAGGAAGAAGCAGCTATATACTCAGCCTCTGCAGTGGATAAAGCCACTGTTGGCTGCTTCTTACTTGACCAAACATTCAAGGACTTTCCAAGGAAGCAACATAAGCCTGAAGTGCTCCTTCTATCAACTCTATCACCGGCAAAATCTGCATCACAATAACCAACTGCAGAAAAATCATCAATCTTAGGATACCAAAGACCAAAATTGGATGTGCCATGGACATATCTAATGATCCTCTTAACTGCAGAAAGATGGGACTCTTTTGGTTTAGATTGGAATCTTGAACACATTCTAACACTTTGCACAATATCGGGTATAGAGGAAGTTAACTACATAAGAGAGCCAATCATTCCTTTATACCTAGTCTCATCCACATCTTTCTCAGTTTCTCCCTTATCTAATTTTGAATTAGGGTGCATGGGGGTTCCCATGGGTTTGGCATTTTCCAAACCAAATTTCTTAACTAGTTCCTTGGCATACTTTTCTTGATGAATGAAGATACCATTTTCAGTTTGTTTAATTTGCAGCCCAAGAAAAAAATTAAGTTCACCCATCATACTAATGTCAAATTCACTTATCATGAGTTTCTCAAATTCAGAACAAAGGGATTCATTGGCTGATCCAAAATAATGTCATCAACATATATTTGGATTAGAATGAAAGAATCATTAGAATTCTTGATAAATAGAGTTGTGTCTGTGGTGCCTCTTTGAAAACAATTTTTCAAAAGAAAAGAGCTAAGTCTCGCATACCAAGCTCTAGGATCTTGTCTCAAACCATAAAGAGCTTTTGATAATTTAAAAACATGGTTAGAAAGCTCTTTATTTTTAAAACCAGGTGGCTGCTCCACATACACTTCTCTATCTATCACACCATTTAAAAATACACATTTCACATCCATTTGATATAATTTAAAACCACAAAATGCAGCATAAGCTAAGAGAAGTCTTATGGCTTCCATTCGGGCAACAGGGGCAAAAGATTCATCAAAGTCTATTCCTTCTTCTTAGTCATATCCTCGTGCCACTAGCCTTGCCTTGTTTCTTGTAATGCTACCATCCTCTCCTAGCTTGTTCCGAAAAATTCACTTGGTGCCGATCACTTTCTTTCCATTCGGCCTTGGAACCAATGTCCACACTTGGTTCTTCTCAAATTCAAGAAGCTCATTTTCTATTGCCTTTACCCAAGAAGGGTCATTAAGGGCTTCTTTGACATTTTGAGGCTCCACTTGAGAGAGAAGGGCAATGTTTGTTCCTTCATTTGCCTTTCTAGTTGAGGACCGAGTCTTAACCCCATGAGAGACGTCTCCAATAACAAATTTCTCAGGATAATTCTTCAAGAATCTCCATTCACGAAGTTTGGTGGACTTAGAGGCAGATTCAATTACCAAGGGATTCTGGGTACTGCTGGTTTCAGGATCTCCTTCAGATTTATGAGACAAAATAGAATTGTCTCTTAAATTTTCAGCAGCTGTAGTTTCTGGTTCAGGTTGACCAGAGGTTTCATTTTCATGATTTTGTGCAGTTTCACTATCCTAGCTTGTTCCGAAAAATTCACTTGGTGCCGATCACTTTCTTTCCATTCGGCCTTGGAACCAATGTCCACACTTGGTTCTTCTCAAATTCAAGAAGCTCATTTTCTATTGCCTTTACCCAAGAAGGGTCATTAAGGGCTTCTTTGACATTTTGAGGCTCCACTTGAGAGAGAAGGGCAATGTTTGTTCCTTTATTTGCCTTTCTAGTTGAGGACCGAGTCTTAACCCCATGAGAGACGTCTCCAATGACAAATTTCTCAGGATAATTCTTCAAGAATCTCCATTCACGAAGTTTGGTGGACTTAGAGGCAGATTCAATTACCAAGGGATTCTGGGTACTGCTGGTTTCAGGATCTCCTTCAGATTCATGAGACAAAACAAAATTGTCTCTTAAATTTTCAGCAGCTGCAGTTTCTGGTTCAGGTTGACCAGAGGTTTCATTTTCATGATTTTGTGCAGTTTCACTATCCTTTTGAGCTTGATTCCCTGCATCACAGTCTTTCAAAATACTTTGAACCAAGTTAGTATCACAAAATGTAACATGTATGAATCCCTCAATAATCCTAGCATCTTGATGATAATCCCTATATGCTTTACTAGTTGTGGAATATCCTACAAATAAGCATTCATATGCCTTTGGATCAGATTTTCCTAAATTATCTTTGTTATTAAGAACAAAATATTTGCATCCAAAGATGTGCAAGCAATCCAAGTTTCGTGGGTAACCTTTCCAAAGTTCATAAGGGGTTTTCTTCAAAAATTTCCTTATGATAGTTCTATTCAAAATGTGGCAAGCTGTGTTAACCGTTTCAGCCCAAAGGAATTTTGGAACATTGCTCTCACAAAGCATAGCTCTTGTCATTTCTTAAATACTTCTATTTCTTCTTTTCACAACACTATTTTGTTGTGGTGTCCTTGGACAAGAGAAGTTGTGAGATATTCCAAATTCTTCACAGAAGGATTCAAATAAATTGTTTTCAAATTCGGTTCTATGATCACTTCTTATAGAAGAGATCTTTAAATCCTTTTCATTTTGAATTTTCTTGTAAAAGATTTCAAAGACCGAAAATGCTTCATTTTTGTGTGCAAGAAATAAAACCCAACCAAACCTAGAATAGTCATCCACAATCACTAAACCATAATGTTTACCACCTAGGCTTTGAATTCTTGTTGGACCAAATAAATCAATGTGTAGCAATTCAAGTGGCCTTTTAGTAGAGATGTCTTCCTTTGGTTTAAATGAATTTTTTGTTTGTTTTCCCATTTGGCAAGCATCACAAGTAATGTCTTTGTCAAACCTTATCAAAGGAAGACCTCTTACTAACCCTTTCTTTACAGGTTTGTTTATTTGAAACATACTTGCATGACCTAATCTCTTGTGCCATAGCCACTTTTCAGATTTTTTGGAATGAAAGCAAGCTACATTTTGATCCTTTAGTTCATCAAGGGTAAGTCTATACACATTATTAAAACAGTTGGCAACAAAAAGCACTTCATTAGTCTTTTCATTTACAACACAGCATTCAAGTCTTTTGAAAGTCACTAAATATCCTAAATCACATAGCTGACTTATACTCAAAAGATTGTGCTTCAATCCACATACCAAAAATACATCATCAATGAAGGTAGAGTGTTCATTACCTACCTTTCCAACAGCAATTATTTTACCTTTACCATCATCTCTAAAGGTCACAAAACCTCCATCATACTTGTTTAGTTTGATGAAGTAAGTTGACCTTCCAGTCATGTGCCTTGAGCATCCATTATCCAAGTACCACATATCCTTTTTATTCTTGGATGCTAGGCAAATCTACATGAAGAACTTCAAGTAACCTTAGGTATCTAAATTAATTTGGATCCTTTGAAGTTAATCCATCTTGGTTGCCCAAGTGCATTGAAATCACACACAACATTGTAAATTTGGTTTCCAACAATTCTTTTTTCAATGAAGCATTGTGAATATGAATGATCAAATTTTTTGCAATTAAAACAATGATTTCCTGATGCATGTTGCTGAAATTGAGATGAGTTACCATACTGAAAATGATTAAAGGGCTGAAATTTTCTGGTTTTTGGAAGAAGTGCATTTCTTTTGACAAACTAATTTTTGTTATAATTGTTCCTCTTTGCAAATGCATTTTCACCAGAATTTTTAAAAACTTTTGGGCTTTTTGAAAATGAGGTTTTGTTGTAAAATGGTGGTTTCTTGAAAGCTACCTCATGTTTCGAAATGTACTCCAGACCTGAGCTTTTTGAAGTAGGTTCAGTTCTTGGTGAAGGCTCAGTTTCACTTCTGCAAACTTCATTAAATTTTTCCTCAAATGTGGTAACATATCCAACACCAGATTTGTTGGATGTGGATTTAGTATTTGATGAAGAAGCCACAAATTTCATAGAGGAATCATTAAAAATTGCACTTTCCTTGGTTATATAACCTAAACCAGATTTTTCAAATAATGGTCTTTGGCTTGCAAGTAATTTGTCCAAGTTACTAGAACTTTGAGCAAATTTTGCTAAGTCACTATTCAGCCTTTTAATCATATTATTTAATCTTTCATTTTCAGCAATTAACTCTTGAGAAGGATCTATAATGTGCTTTTCTTTTAATTTTTCAAGTTCAGATTTTAGAAATCTGTTTTCTTCAATAATGTCCAAGGCACATTCAGTTTCCTTCACTTTTTCTTTTAAAAAATCATTTTCAGCTTTTAACATATCTTTTTCAGATCTGCACTTATTGTACTTATCTAGCAATTTTGAGGTGTTTAGAGTGAGATCATCAATAATAGCATGTAAATCATCTATAGACAAGTCATAGTAATTTACCTCATCAAGATTATTATTTCCAGCTATGAAGCAGTCTTTATCTTCACCTTCAGACTCTTCTTCTTTATTGGAGTCGTTCTCAAGATCCTCCCAAGCTGCCATGAGCACTCTTTTCCTTTCTTTCTTTGCTTTGTCCTCCTTCTTGAGCTTTGGACAGTTTAGCTTGAAATGTCCAGCCTCCTTGCAATGATGACACGTCACCTTACTTAAGTCCATCTTATGTTCCTTTGAGCTTGAACCCTTGTACTTGCTCTTATTCTTCATCATGCTTCTAAATCTCCTAACAAAAAACATAAGCTCATCATCTGAAATACCATCACTAGACTCACTTTCTTTTGGTTCTATTTTTTACTTGAGGGCTATTCCCTTTTTCTTTGAGTCCAGGTTTGTGTGTGTGGTTTCATAGGCAAGAAGTTTTCCTCTCAGCTCATCATAGGTTATAGGGCTTAGGTTATTGCTCTCGGCTAGGACAGTGGCAGTGGTTTCCCATTCTTTTATGGGGCTTCTAAGGAGTTTTCTCACTAGGATTTGTTCTGAGTAGTTTGTACCCGTAGCATCAAGTTTGTTGATTATGATTGAGAATCTCTCAAACACTTTATCAATGCTTTCTCCATCCTTCATGTTAAACATTTCGTACTCTTTTTGCAGCATATCAATCCTCGTTTCTTTGACCTGTTTAGTGCCTTCGTGTGTAACTTGGAGTTTTCCCAGATTTCTTTGGCTGTCTTGCATCTAGACACCTTTCGGTACTCTTCAAAGCTGATAGCACAGTAAAGAAGGTTGATGGCTTTAGCATTCAGCTCCATCTTCTTCTTATTGTCTTCATTCCATTCAGCTTCTTCTTTTGGAGTCACCACTCCATCAGCACTTATTTTTGTTGGGATCTTGGGACCGCTCACAACAATCTTCCATATGTTGTAGTCAATGGATTGGATGAAGATCCTCATCCACTCTTTCCAGTAGGCATAGTTCTTCCTGTTGAAGAAAAGAGGCCTGTTGTTTGACTGGCTGGTGCGGATTTTCTAACCACAGACTAACCAACAAGTGCACCGGATTGTACCAAGTAATACTTTATGTGAGTAAGGGTCGATCCCACGAGGATTGATGGATTAAGCAACAATAGTGTTTGATAGGCTTAGTTGGACAAACAGAAAGTAATGTTTGGGCAATATAAAAGACATTAAACAATATAAAGAATATTGAAGAAATGCAAGTAAATACTTTGGGAAAAATATGGAGAAGACAGTTAAGGTTTCAGAGTTATCTATTTTTCCGGATTAATTTTTCTTACTAACTATTTTAATCATGTAGGATTTAATTCATGGAAAACTATATATGACTAGACCCTAATTCTTTAGACCTTCCTAGTCTCCTTTAAAATTCATTAACTGCCAATTCCTTGGTCAATTAATTCCAATTAGAAGCTACATGATCAAATTTCAGTTTATATGCCACAAAAATTCTAATTTCCCAAAAATAAAAGGATTATATGTCACGTATCTCGTTAAATCTAGATAATTAAAATTTAGGAGAATATGTTTTCAAGCTGTTGTTCAAGTAAAGAGCTTTTCCAAGTTATACAAGAACTCAAATAGAAAGAGGGTCATACTTCCATTTCACCCAAATTCATAAGATAAAGAGCGAAAACAATCCTTAAATTATAAATCCATACATGAATTAAAAGAGAAAAAGCAATAAAATTAATTCATAGAAATAGACAGAGCTCCTAACCTTAACAATGGAGGATTAGTTGCTCATGGTTCAGAGTAGAAAATAAGGATTGTAAATTGGAATGGAATTGGAAGTCTCCCTCCGGGGCCTCTTCTAAAGGAAGGAAAGTTTCTCCCTTTTATAACTAATCCTAATAAATTTAAAATCTAATTTTTAAAATTAAAATAATATCTTTTCCTAGAATTCAAATTAGAATTTAAATTCGAATTAATTTAAATAATCAAGTCTTCAATGGATGGATGGAGACCACTTGTTTTGTCCATTCTGCAGCTTCTAATCTGTATTTTCTGGGCTGAAAACTGGGTCAAAATAGCCCAGAAATCACCCCCAGCATTTTTCTGTGTTTTCTGCACGTGGCATAAATGATGAAACATAAAGCATATAGTAAACGAAAAACAGAAAAATAAGAACAAGGAGATTAAGGAATGGGTCCACCTTAGTGAGGGTGGCGTCTTCCTCTTCTTGAAGAACCGATGGTGCTCTTGAGCTCCTCTATGTCTCTTCCTTGTCTTTGTTGCTCCTCCCTCATAGCTCTTTGATCTTATCTAATCTCATGGAGGATAATGGAGTGCTCTTGGTGCTCCATCCTTAGTTGTCCCATGCTAGAACTTAATTCTCCTAGGGAGGTGTTGATTTGCTCCCAATAGATTTGTGGAGGGAAGTGTATCCCTTGAGGCATCTCAGGGATTTCATGGTGAGGAATTTTCTCATGCTCTTGTTGAGGTCCATGATCTCTTGTTTGCTCCATCTTTTTCTTAGTGATGGGCTTGTCCTCTTCAATGAGGATGTCTCCCTCTATGTCAATTCCAGCTAAATTGCAGAGGTGGCAAATGAGGTGGGGAAAGGCTAACCTTGCCAAAGTGGATGACTTGTCAGCCACCTTATAGAGTTCTTGAGGTATAATCTCATGAACTTCCACTTCCTCCCCAATCATGATACTATAGATCATGATGGCCCGGTCTATAGTAACTCCAGACCGGTTACTAGTAGGAATAATTGAGCGTTGAATGAACTCCAACCATCCTCTAGCTACAGGCTTAAGGTCCAGTCTTTTTAATTGAACCGGCTTGCCTCTTGAGTCAACTTTCCATTGAGCTCCTTCTACACATATGTCCATGAGGACTTGATCCAATCTTTGATCAAAGTTGACCCTTCTAGTGTAGGGGCGTGCGTTTTCTTGCATCATTGGCAAGTTGAACGCCAACCTTACATTTTCTGGACTGAAATCTAAGTATTTCCCCCGAACCATTATAAGCCAATGCTTTGGATTCAGGTTCACACTTTGATCATGGTTCCTAGTGATCCATGCATTTGCATAGAACTCTTGAACCATTAAGATCCCGACTTGTTGAATGGGGTTGGTGAGCACTTCCCAACCTCTTCTTTGGATCTCAAGTCAGATCTCCGGATACTCATTCTTTTTTAGCTTGAAAGGAACCTCAGGGATCACTTTCTTTTTTGCCACAACTTCATAGAAGTGCTCTTGATGGACCTTTAAGATGAATCTCTCCATCTCCCATGGCTCAGAGGTGGAAGCAATTTCCTTCCCTTTCCTCTTTCTTGAGGTTTTTCTAGCCATAGGTGCCATTAATGGTTATGGAAAAACAAAAGCAATGCTTTTACCACACCAAACTTAAAATGTTTGCTCGTCCCTGAGAAAAAGAAGAAAGAAAGTAGGAGAAGAAGAAGAAAAATGGAGGAGAGGGAGAGAGGTGTGTATTCGGCCAAGGAGAAGAAGAAAGTATTGTGTTGTGTGAAAATGAAAAAGGAATGAGGGGTTTATATAGGAGTAGGGGGTTTAGGGTTCGGCCATTAGGGTTGGGTTTGGGAGGGAAAAGAATTTGAATTTTGGAGGTAGGTGAGGGTTATGGGGAAGAGTGGTTGAGGCGATTGGTGAAGGGTATTTGGGAAAGAGAGTTATGAAAAGGTGTGAAGGGGAGAGAAGAAGAGATGGGGATCCCGTGGGGTCCACAGATCCAGTGGAGATCCTGTGGGATCCACAGATCCTGAGGGAATCCTATGGGGTCCACAGATCCAGTGGGTCAAGGACTTAACATCCCTGCTCCAATTAGATGTGTAAAGCGCCCTTAGCATGTATGTCTGGCGTTAAATGCCAGCTTGCTGCTTGTTTCTGGTGTTTAACGCCATCTCCATGCTCTGTTCTAGCGTTAAACGCTAGTATGGTGCTTGTTTCTGGCGTTTAACGCCAGCTTGATGCTTCTTTCTGGTGTTAAACGCCAGTTTGATGCTTCTTACTGGCGTTTAAACGCCAGTAAGTTCTTCCTCCAGAGTGAGCTGTTTTTAGAGCTGTTTTCCATTCTGTTTTTGATTTTTCAGTAGTTTATGTGACTCCACATGATCATCAACCTAATAAAATATGAAATAAAAAAAATAAATAGATATAATTAAATAACATTGGGTTGCCTCCCAACAAGCGCTTCTTTAAAGTCAATAGCTTGACAGTGAGCTCTCATGGAGCCTTACAGATAATCAGAGCAAGGTTGGAACCTCCCAACACCAAACTTAGAGTTTGAATGTGGGGGTTCAACACCAAACTTAGAGTTTGGTTGTGGCCTCCCAACACCAAACTTAGAGTTTGACTGTGGGGGCTTTGGTTGACTCTGCAGTGAGAGAAGCTTTTCATGCTTCCTCTCCATGGTTACAAATGGAGAACCTTGAGTCTTAATTACAAGGTAGTCCTCATTCAGTTGAAGGACCAACTCTCCTCTGTCTACATCAATCACAGCTCTTGCTGTGGCTAGGAAGGGTCTTCCAAGGATGATGGATTCATCCTCATCCTTCCCAGTGTCTAAGATTATGAAATCAGCAGGGATGTAAAGGCCTTCAACCTTTACTAACACGTCCTCTACCAGCCCATAAGCCTGTTTTCTTAAGTTGTCTGCCATCTCTAATGAGATTCTGGTAGCTTGCACTTCAAAGATCCCAAGTTTCTCCATTACAGAGAGTCGCATTAAGTTTATTCCTGACCCCAGGTCACACAGAGCCTTCTCAAAGGTCATGGTGCCTATGTTACAGGGAATTAGAAATTTACCAGGATCTTGTTTCTTTTGAGGTCATTTCTGCCTATCCAATGCATTCAGTTCATTGGTGAGCAAGGGAGGTTCATCTTCCCAAGTCTCATTACCAAATAATTTGGCATTCAACTTCATGATTGCACCAAGGTACTTAGCAACTTGCTCTTCAGTAATGTCCTCATCCTCTTCAGAGGAAGAATACTCATCAGAGCTCATGAAAGGCAGAAACAAGTTGAATGGAATCTCTATGGTCTCTCTATGAGCCTCAGATTCCTTTGGTTCCTCAAAGGGAAACTCCTTATTGGTCACTGAACGTCCCAGGAGGTCTTCCTCACTAGGATTCACGTTCTTCTCCTCCTCTCTGGGTTCGGCCACACCATGTAAGGTAATGACCTTGCACTCTCTTTTTGGATTCTCTTCTGTATTGCTTGGGAGAGTACTTGGAGGAGTTTCAGTGACCCTTTTACTCAGCTGGCTCACTTGTGCCTCCAAATTTCTAATGGAGGACCTTGTTTCATTCATGAAACTTATAGTGGCCTTTGATAGATCAGAGACTATATTTGCTAAGCTAGATGGATTCTGCTCAGAATTCTCTGTCTGTTGCTGAGTGAATGATGGAAAAGGCTTGCTATTGCTAAACCTATTTCTTCCACCATTATTAAAGCCTTGTTGAGGCTTTTGTTGATCCTTCCATGAGAAATTTGGATGATTTCTCCATGAGGGATTATAGGTGTTTCCATAGGGTTCACCCATATAATTCACCTCTGCTATTGCAGGGTTCTCAGGATCATAAGCTTCTTCTTCAGAAGACGCCTCTATAGTACTGTTGGATGCAGCTTGCAATCCATTCAGACTCTGAGAAATCATATTGACTTGCTGAGTCAATATTTTGTTCTGAGCCAATATGGCATTCAGAGTATCAATTTCAAGAACTCCCTTCCTTTGAGGCGTCCCATTACTCACAGGATTCCTTTCAGAAGTGTACATGAACTGGTTATTTGCAACCATGTCAATGAGTTCCTGAGCTTTTGCAGGCGTTTTCTTTAGGTGAATGGATCCACTTGCAGAATGGTCCAATGACATCTTAGATAATTCAGACAGACCATCATAGAATATATCCAGGATGGTCCATTCTGAAAGCATGTCAGAAGGACACTTTTTGGTCAGTTGTTTGTATCTCTCCCAAGCTTCATAGAGGGATTCACCTTCTTTCTGTCTGAAGGTTTGAACATCCACTCTAAGCTTACTAAGCTTTTGAGGAGGAAAGAACTTGGCTAAGAAAGCTGTGACCAGCTTATCCCAAGAGTTCAGGCTATCCTTAGGTTGAGAGTCCAACCATATTCTAGCTCTGTCTCTTACAGCAAACGGGAAAACCATAAGCCTGTAGACCTCGGGATCAACCCCATTGGTCTTAACAGTATCACAGATCTGCAAGGATTTAGTTAAGAACTGAAAAGGATCTTCTGATGAAAGTCCATGAAACTTGCAATTCTGTTGCATCAGAGAAACTAATTGAGGCTTTAACTCAAAATTGTTTGCTCCAATGGCAGGAATTGAGATGCTTCTTCCATGTAAATTGGAATTTGGTGCAGTAAAGTCACCAAGCATCTTCCTTGCATCTCCAGCATTGTTATTATTTTCGGCCATGTCTCCTTCTTTTTCGAAAATTTCTGTCAGATTTTCTCCAGAGAGTTGTGCTTTAGCTTCCCTTAGCTTCCTCTTTAGAGTCCTTTCAGGTTCAGGATCAGCTTCAACAAGAATGTTCTTATCCTTGTTCCTGCTCATATGAAAAAGAAGAGAACGGAGAAGAAGAAGAATCCTCTATGTCACAGTATAGAGATTCCTTTATGTGAGTAGGAGAAGAACAGAAATTCGAACACAGAAAGAGGGAGAAGGTTCGAATATTTAAGAAGAAGAGAAGTGTTAGTAGATAAATAATTAATTAGAAGGAGATGAGAGAGGGAAGAATTTTCGAAAATAATTGAAAAGAAAAGAAAAATATTTTTGTTTTTATTTTAAATTAAAGTTAGAATTCGAAAATTAAGAGAAGAAATAAAATTAAAATTAAAATTTGAAACAATTAGTTAATTAAAATAATTTTGAAAAAGAGGAAGGTGATTTTCGAAAATTAGAGAGAGATAATTAGTTAGGTAGTTTTGAAAAAGATAAGAATCAAACAAGATAGAATTAATTGAAAAAGATTTGAAAATCAATTTTGAAAAGATAAGAAGTTAGAAAATATTTTGAAATTGATTTTGAAAAATATGTGATTGAAACTTATTTTGAAAAAGATTTGAAAGAGAAATTTAAAAAGATTTGATTTTGAAAATTAAAGTTGATTACTTGACTAGCAAGAAACAAAAAGATATGATTTAAAATTTAAAGACTGAACCTTTCTTACTAGGCAAGTAACAAACTTAAAATTTTTGAATCAATCACATTAATTGTTAGTAAAGATTTTGAAAATCAATTTTAGAAAGTTTTCAAAAATATGAAAGAAAAATGGAAAAGATTTGATTTTTTGAAAAAGTCAACCCAAAGATTTCGAAATTTATGAGTGAAAAAAGGAAAAGATATTTTTTTTATTTTTGAATTTTAATGATGAGAGAGAAAAACATCAAAAAGACTCAATGCATAAAAATTTTGGATCAAAACAAATGATGCATGCAAGAACACTATGAATGTCAAGATGAACACTAAGAACACTTTGAAGGTCAAGATGAACATCAAGAACTTATTTTTGAAAAAATTTCAAGAAAAGAAAACATGCAAGACATCAAACTTAGAAATTTTTTATTTTTAGACACTATGAATGCAAGAATGCATATGAAAAACAAGATGCAACACCCAACAAGAAAATATGAAGATCAAACAAGAGGATTCATCAAGAACAACTTGAAGATCATGAAGAATGCAATGCATGGATTTTCGAAAAATGCAAGAAAGAGATAAACATGCAATTGATACCAAACTTATGACTTGACACTAGACTCAAACAAGAAACATCAAATTTTTGGTTTTATGATTTTTTAAAAAAAAAATTGTTATTTTTCGAAAACATTTTGGAAAAAGAAAAATAAGGATTTCAAAATTTTTAATGAGAATTCCAGGAATCATGCAATGTTAGTCTAAAGCTCCAGTCCAGGAATTAGACATGGCTCACTAGCCAGCCAAGTCTTCAGTGAAAGCTCCGGTCCAAAATACTAGACATGGCCAATGGCCAGCCAAGCTTTAGCAGATCATTACATACAACAGTTAAATTGCTGAGGAAGACAAAGAAGCTCTTCTCTTGAGGATAAGTGAAACCTCGGTCCAAAAGATTAGACATGGCTTAACAGCCAGCCAGGATTCAACCTATCTCATGAAACTCTAGAATTCCTTCTTAAAGATTCTGAAGAACATAGAATAATTTAATTTTTATTTGAAAAAATTTTTTTTTTCGAAAATAAAAAAAACAAAAAGTTTAAAATTAAAATAAAATTACCTAATCTGAGCAACAAGATGAACCGTCAGTTGTCCAAACTCGAACAATCCCCAGCAACGGCGCCAAAAACTTGGTGCGCGGAAATCGTGATCGTTCATTCCTTGGTAACAGCGTCAAAAACTTTATACGCACGTTCATAATCTTAATTCTTTGTCATAACTTCGCACAACTAACCAGCAAGTGCACTGGGTCGTCCAAGTAATAAACCTTACGTGAGTAAGGGTCGATCCCACGAAGATTGTCGGCTTGAAGCAAGCTATGGTCACCTTGTAAATCTCAGTCAGGCGAATTCAAATGGTTATGGTAAATTGATAATTAAAATATAATTAAAATGTAAAATAGGATAGAGATACTTATGTAATTCATTGGTGAGAATTTCAAATAAGCGTACAGAGATGCTTTCGTTCCTCCTGAACCTCTGCTTTCCTGCTGTCTTCATCCAATCATTCCTACTCCTTTCCATGGCAAGCTTATGTAGGGCATCACCGTCGTCAATGGCTACATCCCGTCCTCTCAGTGAAAATGGTCCAAAATGCGCTGTCACCGCACGGCTATTCATCTGTCGGTTCTCGATCATACTGGAATAGGATTCAGTAATCCTTTTGCCTCTGTCACTACGCCCAGCACTCGCGAGTTTGAAGCTCGTCACAGCCATCCCTTCCCAGATCCTACTCGGAATACCACAGACAAGGTTTAGACTTTTCGGATCTCAAGAATGGCCGCCAATAATTCTAGCCTATACCACGAAGACTCTGATCTCATGGAATGGAAGGCTCGGTTGTCAGGCGAGGCAACCATGTGTCATGAACCAGGAGGCTAAGAGATACGCACTCAAGCTATTGCAAGTAGAACGGAAGTGGTTGTCAGGCACGCGTTCATAGATGAGAATGATGATGAGTGTCACGGATCATCACATTCGTCAGGTTGAAGAACGAGTGTATATCTTAGATAAGAAATAGGCTTGAGTTGAATAGAAAAACAATAGTACTTTGCATTAATTCATGAGGAACAGCAGAGCTCCACACCTTAATCTATGGTGTGTAGAAACTCTACCGTTGAAAATACATAAGAACAGGGTCCAGGCA
The DNA here is from genome assembly GCF_059453495.1 of Arachis ipaensis. Taxonomy (NCBI): domain Eukaryota; kingdom Viridiplantae; phylum Streptophyta; class Magnoliopsida; order Fabales; family Fabaceae; genus Arachis; species Arachis ipaensis. Next base: position 16,120,367 of record NC_142439.1, on the reverse strand, counting down.
TGGCCGAATGGCCAGCCTCCATGATCTAAGAACTAAGCGTCCAGAGATGTAAATACAATAGTAAAAAGTCCTATTTATACTAAACTAGTTACTAGGATTTACAGAAATGAGTAAAAGATGCAGAAATCCACTTCCGGACCCACTTGGTGTGTGCTTGGGCTGAGCATTGAAGCTTTCATGTATAGAGGTCTTTCTTGGAGTTGAACTCCAGTTTATAACCTGTTTCTGGCGTTTAACTCTGCTTTGCAACCTGTTTCTGGCGTTTAACTCCAGAATAGGGCAGGAAGCTGGCGTTGAACGCCAGTTTGCGTCATCTAAACTCGGGCAAAGTATGGACTATTATATATTGCTAGAAAGCCCTGGATGTCTACTTTTCAACGCAATTGAGAGCGCGCCATTTGAACTTCTGTAGCTCCAGAAAATCCACTTTGAGTACAGGAAGGTCAGAATCCAACAGCATCTGCAGTCCTTCTTCAGCCTCTGAATCTGATTTTTGCTCAAGTCCCTCAATTTCAGCCAGAAATTACCTGAAATCACAGAAAAACACACAAACTCATAGTAAAGTCCAGAAATGTGATTTTTATTTAAAAACTAATAAAAATATACTAAAAACTAACTAAATCATACTAAAAACTATATAAAAACAATGCCAAAAAGCGTATAAATTATCCGCTCATCAGTCATACTTCCGTTCCACCCAAATTCATAAGATAAAGAGCAAAAACAATCCTTAAATTATAAATCCATACATGAATTAAAAGAGAAAAAGCAATAAAATTAATCCATAGAAATAGACAGAGCTCCTAACCTTAACAATGGAGGATTAGTTGCTCATGGTTCAGAGTAGAAAATAAGAATTGTAAATTGGAATGGAATTGGAAGGGTCCCTCTGGGGCCTCTTCTAAAGGAAGGAAAGTTTCTCCCTTTATAACTAATCCTAATAAATTTAAAATCTAATTTTTTAAATTAAAATAATATCTTTTTCTAGAATTCAAATTAGAATTTAAATTCGAATTAATTTAAATAATCTAGTCTTCAATGGATGGATGGGAACCACTTGTTTTGTCCATTCTGCAGCTTCTAATCTGTATTTTCTGGGCTGGAAACTGGGTCAAAACTGCCCAGAAATCGTTCCCAGCGTTTTTCTGCGTTTTCTGCACGTGGCGCATGTCACGCGTACGCGTCAATCACGCGCACGCGTCACCGAGCAAATCTTCAAATCACGCGTACGCGTCAGTCACGCGTGCGCGTCGCTCCTCGCTGTCATCTCCTTTGATTCTTGTGCTGCAGAAACTCCATCAAATTCTGCCGAATGCTACCTAAATTAAACAAAATTGTAAAAGACTCAAAGTAGCATCCATATTGACTAAAAGATAATTAATTATTTATTAAATTCAACAATTTAGATGCAAATTCACTAGGAAAAGATAGGAAAAATGCTCACGCATCACAGGCCTTTAGTGAGGGTGTAGGCAACTGTGGTTGTGCCCAAGTTGTTCGCCATTGGATCTTTGCTCCAAGCGGTTAAGCTTGATTCTTGAGACCTTAGCTCCTGATACCAATTGAAGGTTGTAGAAGGCTTAGAGAAGGGGGGTTGAATCTATGACCTTCTTCTATGTTACTGAGTTAACCCTTTTTAAAACAAACTTGCTGTCTGAAACGGTTTGAACTAAGAAGCAAAAAATTTATGAGACAATTTCATTTTGTCTCATGAATATCAGAAAACAGGACAGAGCAGAGAAGAGAAAAGCTAACACCATCATGTATCCTGGTTTAGTTGCCTTGTGCTATGCAACCTACGTCCAGTCTCCTCCACAACAATGGAAGAATTTCTACTATAGTTAGAAGTATTACATACACCAATTCCACAGGATTGACACAATCCTTTCACACTCAAGCTCTAACCTAACTTGACATTAGCTATGCTAATACCTAACTCTTCATTCTTAGTGCTCACCCAACTAAGAAAGGGGTACCTCACTGGTACTGGATACAAGACACAAACATACCTAAAGAAATTTGAAAATAACTCTAGGTTTTTCTCTCAAGTGTTTTACTCAGCCTCTTTCCACTCATTGGCTTTTACTTGAGCTCTCTCAATGTGCCTTTTCACTCAAGACAGAAAGATAAACATTGAAAAGTAAATTACAATCTGTAAAACATGAAGGAGATTGAATTCATCAACAGCCTCTTTGCTATGTGATAAACCAGACTTGCATGTCTCTGATTCAGTTCTTCATTTTTAGCGGAATGCTTCTTTGAAAGAAAGCACTGTCCAAGTAGAGGAACTTCTTCAGGGAACTCTTCTCAGAACACAACTCACCAAACTCTGGTTATCTCTCCTTGCTTCTGAATGGTGCAAAAACTTCTTTTATCTTCTTGCATGTTGCTGGGCTGCTCTTCTTAGGTCAACCCTTGAGCAGTGTGCTTCACCAACCCACCATCTCACTTTTTTCCATTAATCCTCCGAATGAAAATTTTGGTTCTGACCTTCTCTTATTGACTGAAAGCCATATATCAGTAGAAACATATATCTTCAATGATAAACCCAGATCTTGGCCATTGAAAAACTACTTGGTCCCCAAGACTTATTTGTGACCGTAGATACACAGCAGAGTTGAACAGAAATCAACTTTTCCATGAATCCCATTTTCGGACTAGCAGAGAGTTGGGAAGAAGAGAAGAAAATGAGATGCATGTAGAAGGAAATAAAATCACCTTTAGCTTCTGACCTCTTCTTGATACAGATTGATGTGGGTGGTTAGACTTCTACCATTTGCTTAACCTTCTCTTTCTTGCTTCTTTGGTGAATAGCTTAGGGGAGAAGCTCTCTCTCACTTTTCTGACTTTTTGACCAAAACACAGAAGTGAACGTTGCTTTTGGTGTGAGAGCAAATTGGAGGAATCAGCTTGGAGTTATGGAAATGGGCTTGGATCATGTTTTAAATCAAGTTCAGCCCTTTGGTTTCTTGCTTTGTTTTCTTTGGGCTTTTATTTGTTTGTAGCCAGCCAGCCTTGTTCTAATTTCATCCAATTTGGGCTGCTGTATTGATTTGTTTTGTCCTGCAACAATAAATAATCAGCCTTATATAATTATAAATAATCAACACTAATTATTTACTTTGCCCAATAAAGTAATGTTTGTCATCATTAATTAATTTAGTTAATTTCTTTACTCAACATAGTCTTCCTTAACCAAAATTTTCTGTATCCCTAATAGGGCAGTTAAATTTAAACTTCTCTTATAGAAAAAAAGTTGGTGAGGCAGCTTTGGTATATTATTGGGGACCGAAACCCTTAAGTCACTATTTATATTTGAGCATGGCAATCATTAAACCCTAAAACCCAAATAAAAATAGTATCTAAAGTGCAAAAATAATATCTGGTTTTATTCTCATTTAATTCCAAATCAAAAGTAATTATGGTTTATTCAATTTAGCATTTATAACAATAAATGAGATCGTCATTATATAAGTTATTTAATTTAAAATAGCATTATTTATGATCATAATTAATATATATATTACCCACAAACAAATTAACAAATTAAATAATTTCCTAACAAAATCATCTTTACTTTTCAATCACCTCATATCCAAACCAAACAAAACACATTGAACCAAAATGCTATGGTGAGCCTATAAAGGATCCTAACTTGCAGAAGACAATTGATGTGTATTAACACCACGTATAAAGAGAGCACGATTAGTAGGTGTTATATGAAGAATGTTTCCTACTGTTAAGTCGGATTGGGCTTTTTTTGTTATTAAACATATTAAGTTTTTGTTAGAAGTACACTACATTTCACAAAAAACTACTCTATTCTTCTTGTTGCTTCCACTAGGTACTCTGTTTTTCATTAATGTGGAATTAACTACTTTAAAGAAAAATAAAACCTGGACCGTTACTGACCTTCTTGTTGGGAAAAGAGCCGTTGATTGCAAATCGGTTTTCAAACTAAAATTGAACCCGGATGGCACAATTAACAGGTGTAAAGTACGCCTTGCAGCTCAAGGGTACACTTAAACAGTAGGGGGTTGATTACTTTGAGACTTTTAGTCCCGTCGTTAAAATAAGTATTCTTCAAATCCTCCTTTCAATTGCAGTAGTAAATAATTAGATAGTCCATCAATTAGACATTAATATAGCATTTTTGCATGGTGATTTATATGAGAGTGTATATGAAAGCTCCACCAAGTTTAAAACTTAATGCTCCTAATTTAGTATGCAAACTAGACAGATCATTGTATGGCTTAAAGCCTTAAAGCAAGTCAGAAGGCAGTGGAACATGAAATTGAAATCTACTTTAATAACTATAGGATATCAACAGTCTAGATATGATTACAACCTCTTTACTAAATCTATAAATACTGGTTTTACTGTCATTTTAGTATATATAGATAATCTCGTAGCAGGTGATGATTAGATGAGATCAAATCCATCAAGCAACGCCTTCATCAACTATTCAAGATTAAAGACATCGGAGATTTTTAATTCTTTTTCGGTTTAGAAGTGACTGAAAGCAAGAAAGAGTTCTTTGTGTGCCAAAGAAAATATTGCTTCAATTTATTAAAAGAGTATGGTCTGATAGAAGGAAGAGAAGTTGTCAAAGCATTCAGGGACACCTCTTCAATCAAGTTTAGAATATTGAAGGCTAATTTTTAAGGCTGTTGTACCTCACCAACACTAGGCCAGAAATAAGCCATGTTGTTGAAAAATTGAGCTAGTACCTGGATTATGCAACTCACAAGCATTTTGAGGCTGCATTGAGGATCTTAAAAAATACCTCAAAGGAGATTTGATCTTGAACCAACTGATTTTTAGACAGTGTTTGGGGACATGCCCTGACACAAAGAGATCGATATCAGGATATTATTTTTTTATGGAAAATTCGATGTATCATGAAAGAGCAAAACACAGAATACAGTTGCTTGCTGGTGCGGATTTTAAAACCCACAAACTAACCGGCAAGTGCACCGGGTCGTACCAAGTAATACGCAGGTGAGTGAGAGTCGATCCCACGAGAATTGATGGACTAAGCAACAATGGTTGATTAATTTACTTAGTTAGACAAACAGAAAATAGTGTTTGAGAGTTCAAAAGCATTAAACAGTGACTCAGAATATCAGAAGACAGGCACGTAAATAAAGTTGGAAATAAGAGATGGAGAAGGCAGTTAAGGCTTCAGAATTATCTATTTTCCGGATTGACTTTTCTTATTAATTTATTTTAATAATGCAAGATTTAATTCATGGCAAACTATATGTGACTAGACCCTAATTCCTTAGACATTTCTAGTCTCCTCTAAAATTCATCAACCGCCAATTTCTTGGTCAATTAATTCCAATTAGAGGGTGACGTTTAATTCTAGTTATTATGCCACAAAAATCCTAATTACCCAAAAAATAAGAGGATTATATGTCAAGTATTCCGTTAGATCCAGATAATTAGAATTTAGGAGAAATTGTTTTCAAACTGTTATTCAAGTAAAGAGTTTTTCCAAGTTATACAAGAATTCAATTAGAAAGAGGGTCATACTTCCGTTCCACCCAAATTCATAAGATAAAGAACGAAAACAATTCTTGAAATATAAATCAAAACATGAATTAAAATAGAAAAATAATAGTATCAATCTATACAATAGACAGAGCTCCTAACCTTAACAGTGGAGGTTTAATTGCTCATGGTTTAGAGAGAAAATAAGGATTCAGGTAAACTGTAAATTGGGATGGAATAAAATCCCCCCTCCTAGAAGAAAAGTTTCTCCTTTTTATATCTAATCCTCGTTAATTTAAAAATCTATTTTTTAAAATTAAAATAATATCTTTTCCTATTTTAAAATCAAATTTGAATTTAAATCAGAATTAATTATAGCAATCAGCAAGTCTTCAATTGATGGATAGAGACCACTTGATTCCTTCACTCTGCAGCCTCTGATCTGTGCTTTCTGGGCTGAAAAATGGGTCAAAAACAGCCCAGAAATCGCCCCCAGCGTTTTCTGCACGTGGCGCATGTCACGCGTACGCGTTAGTCACGCGCACGCGTCGCTCCTCGCTAGTTTTCTCCTTTAATTCTTGTGCTGCAGAAACTCCATTAAATCCAGCTGAATGCTACCTAAAATAAGCAGAATTTGCACAAGACTCAAAATAGTATCCATAGTGGCTAAAAGATAATTAATTCTTTATTAAACTCAACAATTTAAATACAAATTTACTAGGAAAAGATAGAAAAAATGCTCACGCATTACTTGTTCATTCTATGAACCTGAATATAGAGCTCTAGCTATGGCAACTTGAGAAGCACGGTCGATCACCTACATTTTGAAAGACTTGAAAGTGAAATTGAGGAGGCCAATTGCAATTTCTTTTGATAATCAATCAACTCTTCATATTACAGCCAATTTAATATTTCACGAAAGAACAAAGCACATAGAGATAGATTGTCATATTGTAATAACGAATAAGTGGCAGGAACAAACAATCAAGTTGCTGCCGATTTTAACAAATAACTAAGTAGTAGATATTCTGATAAGTTCCAATCTATTTCAAAAATGTCTTTCCAAGTTGAGAATGATAAATAAAAATCATTCTAGTTTGAGAAGGGTGTTACATGAGAAAGATTCTACCGTATTTACTGAATAACTAATTATAGGTGGAGATTGATGGTAAAGACTAATGGTAAAAAATTAGATTAATTGTAGTTAGTGATTAGTTAGGTTGACATAACAGGTTTGTTAGTAAATTAGAAAAGTGTATTTAGAAAGAAGTTACTCTCTAGTTTTTGGTATAAATAGTGGAAGTGACACTTAATTATAATAATTAGATTTTCTAATATGAGAATTCACTGAATTAATATACTCAGATATAAGATTACTATCTCTAGCCACCAAATTCCAGTTTCGTGAAACTTCTCTCTTCCCTCGTAACTCTCCGAACTCACCTTTCAACATTAAATTTTTAAAATAAATAATTTTGTAATATAATATAGAGTTTTTATAATAAAAAAATTAAAATTTAATTTTTATTATTTGAAAAAAAAAAAGAATTTCAATAGCAGACAAATTAAAAAAAATTATAAAATTCAAATTTTAAATTTAAAAGAGACTCTTGTGTTAAAAAGTGGATTGGATTGAGGATAAAATTAAAAAATATTTTGACTAATTTTTTATGTTAACAATTTAATAATAGAAATAAAATTTAAAATTTATTTCAAATGTTAAAAACATAATTAAATTAAATTAAATATTAGGGATAATTTTAAAAAATTTTAAAAATGTTAAGAAAAAAAACATATTTCACCCTTAGATATATTATCATTTTAAAATATATTATCATTTATGACAAAGAATATTGGTTAACAAAATAAAAAATAAAAAATTGATTCCTTCAATATATTATCAATGTATTTTTTTTTTTTTACCAAAGATATGAGACTCGAACCCGCAACCTCTTAATTGAATATGGAGAGATTATGCCATTTGAGTTATAACTCATTGGCATATTATCAATGCATTTAACACGTTTAAAATGTAAGAGATGTATTTATGGTATTTTAAATTGGTATTTTTGGTACATTTATTATTAGCAAAACTTGATCCACATAATAATATAAATCAATTTTCTCCAATGCTATTAGTTTTTGGTAGGGGTGTTTGCGGTATTGTGAATTGGTTCAGTTTTAAACTTTTGATAAAAAAAAAAAATTTAATCTAATCATATACCGAATTTAATTGAATTGATTTTGTTGACTTTTTTCTTTGAGATTAACTCAATCAAATCAAACTAAATCTGAATTTAATTGGTTTAATTTGGTTTAGTTTTTCGATTTTTAAACTAGTAAAAAGAACTAGTATAATGTACTAAAAATATGTTTTCAACTATGCATAAAAATAAATTTAATTTTACAAAAATACAAAATGTATACATGCAACACATAATTGAAAGTTCAACAAATCAAAATAATGAAAATATAAATCTTAATTTAATTTTACTAAGTAGACAATAGAAATTATAAACATGGTGAACAATAAATTATATCTCAAGTCCACTAAATATAACATCTAATATAATTACTTTACCGTATTTTTAATTTTATCTTCTTTCCTAATTTAAACCCTGTTTTTACCTATTCTTAATGTTAACGCTGTTTTTTTACCGCATCATCTCACTGCTGCTTTTTCTCTCACCGGAAACAAAGCTTTTTAATGCTGCCCTCACTCGCAGAGGAGAATCGCAGTTTTTTCATTGCGCGGATGTCGCACCATTGTCGCTGTGTCACCGCCGGCAATCGCGTCTTCTCCCCATCCTTCGCCCACCGCTGTTCTGCCCATTTCGAAGGCCACGAAGTGACGTCGCACCGTCATCGAGCCAGAGGTTGTTTTACCGTTACTTCAACGTTGCACTTCTACCCCTTGCTTCCACACCGTTGCGTCATGTCTTTGTCACTTCTATCGCATGTTGCTTTACTTCGTTCATCCAAATGTTATGACCCAAATAAACATCCACATCTTAATGAAAAGAACCATCCGCATACATAGTAAAATAAACAATCCACCTTAGTTGATAAGAACAAACTAACAAGTTGACCAAAATACCATCCGTGCACCATGTCTAAATGGCGTAACTCAAATCCAACTTGAATTCAAGAAAAATTAAACTAAATCTAATCCAAACCACATAATAAAAGAAACTTGTGAAACATGTGCATGCAGAATCAAGCAAATCAAATAAAATACCATGGTATATCCAAATAAACTTCCGCTTTAGAATGAAAAGAACCATCTAAATACATAGTAAAACAAACATCTGACTTAGTTGATAAGAAACAAATAACAAGATAGTAGCTGTGGGAGAAACTGGGACGACCGCGATACAGCAGCGGCAGCGATGGCACAAGATTGCGAGAGAGCAGTTGCGACGGCTACATGTGTAACGCGATACAACGGCACTCGCGGCCGGGCACGCACCTCGCGGACGGACGGATACCTCGCAACAGCTCTCCTTCTGGCGGCAGTGGAGATCTGCGTAGGTAGATCGGCAACATACTGTAAATGCCTAGCGACGGAGGTCTGAACAGCAAGCAGTTAGAGAAAACGGAAAGACGATGCGAAGAGACGAAAAATGATTTCGTTTGAAAAAAATGATTCAAAAATAAAAAATTTAAAATTATGATTAAACTTAATTAATTCAAAATTTGATTTTTTAAATTAAAATTAACTCTTTTTAACTTATTGTTTACGTTGTTCAGAAAAAAACATTCTTCCTTTATACTTTTTCATCTTAATTAAAACACAACTTTATAATCAACAAATAAAAAATACAGGCCTTGATTTAAACACCAATTCCAATTTCTACCAAGTAGGGGTGTTCGTGGTGCGGTTTGGATTGGATGATTTTTTAAAAAAAATTCGATCCGATCCAATCCAATTTCGAGCAGTTTGGATTGCATTGAATTTGCGGTTTTGTAAGTTAAAAAATTAAATATATATAACAAGTCTCAACATCAAATTTCAAATAACCAACAATGACATAGCAAGTCTTAACAATCTCTTAAAAAACCAATGATAACATAACAATAAAAATAAAATTATAGGTTAGTTAAAATAAATAAATAAATCACATTTTGAACATAAAACATCTATTAAATAATAATAATACTTAAAAAATATAAAAATGTATAACAAAGTGAATATGTTATAAGTATAATTGTAAACATAATAATAAAATAATAATATTATAATACATTGTGCGGTTTGGATTGGATTGGATCGGTTGTGAAATGTAGATTTGAAATCCGATCCGATCCAACGGTTTGCAAAAAATAAGATCCAATCAAATTCGAATTAGTGCAGTTTTAATCAGTTTTCGGTTTGAATTAGATTAGATGCACGGTTTAATTTGGATCGGTTTGAATTTGAATATCCCTACTACCATAAATGAGATCCGTATATAAGACAAACATATAAGTTGTTATATTTTATTTTTGGAAATATTATTTATTTTTTATTTATTCATGAAAATTTTCCCAAAATTGTTCTAATTTTGATGGTCGCGATTGATTGGGATCAAACTTAATGTTCAGTGACGGATCCAGAAAATTTTATCCGTGGGGCAAAATATATATAGTATAATAATAATTTATATAATTATACTATAGTATTATAAAATATAATTATTCCTCAAATTATTTAACTAACAAATTAAAATAATAAAATAATAATTTAAATAATAAATAATTTAAAATTTCATCTTCTGGGTTTCATATTTTAAAAAGATTGAATAATTTTTTTATTGTCAATACAATCAAATGTCTCTTTTTCTATGTATATCACTAAACAATCATTTAAAAATTCATAAGATTGTTTTTCAATAGCAGCACTAATGTGTTGTTTTGGTTTCATAAGTGCTTCACATTTTCTCCAAACTTGATTATGAGCACTATCATGAATCCCAACATGAGTTTGTAATCTCTCTTTTTTTTTCCAATTTGAAAAGCCATTGGTTACAAAAGTATCGCTACCTTCAGTCTCAGGTTTCATAAGATAACAACAAAGACAAAAACAACATCTTTTGATATACTATACTCTAACCAATTGCCATAATCATCAAACCAATTAGGATTAAATTTTCAAAAAGAAGAACACGAGCAGTTTGCGGAAAATCATGATTCCTTGGTTGACAAGGACCTTTTTGCAAATATGCACATCTAACTTTGTCTCTGTCATTCGGATGATAACTTAAAGTCTTTGGTCGTTGTCCTGGATCTGCTATGAGACTCTCTACTTCGAATTCTAAAAATCTCCTCTTGTTAGAAGAAGTGGATGAATTGTTTTGAGATCCAATCTCCAATAATAAAGTTCTTTTGAAATATTTCTCCATTACTAATAGAATAAAATTATAAATCTAAATTAATTCACAATTTTATACAAATTGAGAAGTTCAGTATAAAATTATAAATATAAAATTGATCAATTAATAAAAGTAATGAAAGCTATATCAATGACTCATTTCTCTGAACTCATTGAAACAATAATAGCGATCATATTTATCACATGTTATATATATATATTGAGAGTTTATACTGATAATATATTCTTATATGATGAATTGCTTAATATATTCATATAAAAGATCCATTAAAATAAAAATATAAGGGTATATAGCTTTAATTTATTAGAAACATTTGAAGCTAGCCCTTTTCCTCAGCATATTATAAATACATCATCAATTCATCATAATTGAATACCACAAAAGTACAATAAAAAAAGATATTCAAATGGGATATTACATATAACACAAGTTAAAGGAAATTAAAACGCAAGTCCATAATTTGCATTAATTATCCTAATAGAGATTTGAAGGTACAAATTCTGGTTTCTTTGCCAGTAGCCAATTGTAGATAGCAGAGCTTTGATGTATAGAGTTCATGCTTTGGAAGCTAGGAATGAATGATCAGAATGTACTTTAAAGTGCTTGCTATAGAAACTGAAAGCTATGTACTGTAAGCTTCTAAATCATCATCCCTTCTAACATTCATATCATAATCCCCTGATTCCCTTCTCATTCTTATTCATATCATAAGTCTCTAGATCTGTGTTTTTTTATTTTCAAAATAATTCTTCTACTATAAGAAAATGTCAAGTCAATTACATCAAAACACAATTACATCAGAACAATTCTTCCATCAGAACACAATTACATCATAACTCCATTAAAATTCCATCAGAACACAATTGTTAATTAACAAAGTAACCAACAATTATATTAGAACTCTATCAGTCTATCAGAATACAATTACATGATTTACATCAGAATAAATTCAATCACATCAAAACAAATTAATCAACTATATCAAATTGAATGAATTAATGAACTATATCAAGTTAATGAACTATATCAAATTAATAACAATGCAGCAAATGAGAATAAAAACTGAATGAAGCAGGGTACCCAACGGCAGAACCTGCGGCACCCACAGGACCCAGGAACTCAGCGACAGAACCAGCGGCAGAACCAGCGGCACGGCGGCACCCAGCGGCAGAACCAGCGACACCCTGAACTGCTGAAGACAGAACCAGACGAGGATTTAAGGCTTGCAGCTGTGAAGACCGAGGAAGAAGAAGAAGAAGAATACCTCACCATACACCAGATGCTGAAGGAACGCAGCGCCAAAACCAGACGCGGGCACGCTGCGATGCAACGAGAAATCGACGGAGTCGACGTGAGAGAAAGACTGAACGGAGTGGGCGAGTGGCGGCAGACGACAGTAACTGAGGGCTGGAGTCTGGAAGCGGAGGTTGGAGGCTAGAGCAGAAGAACAAAATTGAAAAAGGGAAGGAGAAGGGTTAGCTGATTAAGGATTTGGAGGGTGTGGAGTGGGGTCAAAATGAATTAGATGGTGGGGGCAAATTAGACAATTCACTAAGAACTACTAATTAATTTTTCCAAATTTACTAGGGGCAGTTGCCCCACTGAGTGCTTAGTAAATCCGTCCCTGTTAGTGTTAGAATATAATTAGAATCAATTAAAATTATTTAGTGTATCTGAATATTTATTATAGAATATTACGTCTTTATTATTACAATTCTCTTAACACCTATAAATACCTTTTTATATTGTATCATTTTAGATAACTTGAATATACCCAATAATATACAAATTTTTTTTTTCAGTTTAGTATCTTGTTTCTAATTCTTAGTTTAATATATCATCATTAGCTTAATAGTGTATGTAAGATCTTTGAGGATTGCAAGTTAATACCTTAATATAATAGTTCATTCCTCAAATTTAATAAAAATAAAAATCTACACATACCATGAAATCATGAATTCATGATTCATGCATGTGATTCCCAGATACAACATTTTCGACGACTCCAAGCTTTAAAACACTCGCACTCATTTGGATAAGCAGTGGTATTATATCATTATCAGTGGTGGAGCTTAGTTCAGACAAGGGGTGGCCATGGCCCCCCCAAACTTTTTATAAAAAACTTAGTAGTACTTTTTCAAAAGATAAAAAATAATTCAATTGACTTAAATACTTTATTATGACTTAAAGTATCTAATAAGTTCAATAAACAACACTCTCTCTATCTTTAGGTTCAAATATAAAAAATTAGATATCTTTTATTTATTTAATTTAATATTATTTTATATTTTATTATTTATTTAATTTAATTTTTTATATGATAAAAAATAATAGAATATTCAAAAAGTATTAATATTATTGTATTTGTATAAATTGATAAAAAAAATTCAATAAATATTATAAATTTTAATATTTGTCCTTCTAACTTCTTCTTTATATATTTTACAAGATATATATTCAAATTTTTATATAAAATAATAATGAAAAATTAAAAAATTGATATATTTTTTAAGAGGAAGGCTAATATTTAAGAAAGAGAACATATAACTTTTACAATATCAACACATGTAGATAGTTCTTCTACTTTAATGAATCACGAAGAAAGCGAGATATAACCTTCAAAATTTCAAAAAGTTATATCTGATGACTTTAATTTTAACTTTTTGGAACGAGATCTTAAAAAAGGGCTTTAAATTTGGCAGTATCACCCAAATCAAAGAGATGAGATTAGACGAGCTTATCTTAAATGAGGTCCATATAAAAAAATATTTTGACAATTATTTTCTATTTGGCCCCCCCAAAATTTTGTTTCAAGTTCCGCCACTGATCATTATACTAAGAAAAAGTTTAGGGACCAACAACTTCATTGAATTCTAGCCAACATATAACTAGCAAAGAAAAGTGAGTCATTGGATGAAATCTCACACCATTAAAATTATTATTGATAGTTATTTGATAGCTATAAATCACAAAAATTGCTAGCCTCCTAGCACTCTTCTTAGAGTAATAGAGCAGGGGCCATTAGGATCAAAACAAGCCCCATTAGAACATTGCAGGTTTTAGTACCCTTCAAACCTCTGTTTTCTTTTTCATCAGCTTCCTTCTCCATGTGCTTAACGACATTCAAGTCACGATCAGCTGCTTCAATGCAATACCAATTTATCATTATTAACAATTTCATATCATCTGGTTTTCTAATACGATATGGTTATATATATAAATTTATATTATTCTCGTTATCTTTTATCTGTTATTATTACTTTTTTTTTTTATACATTATTGGATAATGAATAAATGTATTTAAATTTATCCAAAAACGTCTATAACAGATCATTAAAATGTTCATATTTATTAGATACATTAACTCTAAATAAAAAATGTAACAGAAAGTGACAACAACGTAAACTTGAATATTTGTCTTTTGTTAAAGAAAGTTCATGTGAAAATCATTTTTTGAGAACTGAATCCGATCGAATCGGTCGATTCGACTGAGTTAAGTAAGATTTATTGAATACTAAATCGGTTTAGTTATTAAAGATATAATTATTTATGTTATTTTTTTTTTATTAGTCTAACTTAAATTTTTGGAAAAAATGATTTTATTATGACATAATATTAAAATTTTATATCTAAAAAGTTGAGTGTTGGACTTTAAAAGAAAAAAGTTAACATAAAACAAATAAAAAAAAAAAAGAAAATAAGCCTTAGGCAAAAAAATAAGCAAACTCAACAGAAATTTTCACTTGAGAGGGCAGATATATAATTTATGATTTGGTGATACTTATTCAATATAAAAATCCATCGGTTCATAATGAATTAGTCAAAAATAAAAAAAATTAAAATTAATTAACGAGTCAAATCGAATCAATTTTTAATTGTTAACTGGTTTAAAATAATAAAATAAAAAGATGATTTTATCTTAAAAAATTATATATTTTATATATAAATATATTATTTTATTATATCAATTTCAACTCCGATTAAAACTTAGTTGATTTTTTAAATTTTTGAACTTCTAGTTCTATTAGTTCAATTCGCAGTTTGGTTTTTAAAATCTTGCTTAAAATATACTCTATTTTTTTTTGAATTTATACGTATGAAAATTTATTGGTGCTATATATGAAAGAATAGTAGTTATTACCTACATGTACGCCAAGACAGCCATCTTGAATTGTTTCTCTGATGTCTTGTATGGTTGCTTTGTTAGAAAATGTAAAGCGGCTGTATATCTTTTTAAGGCAACTAAGGACCAATCTAGTCTCAGACAAACATGGCCCTTGACAGAACTTATAAATCTTCTCTCTTGGTACGTTCAAGTCTCCTTTCTCACTTAATCTATATGGCTCTTCACAACTTTTATAAATCTGAATGAACACACAATGCAATGAGGATTGATTGAACTATTTAATTACCTTCAATGTCTAGTACAAATAGATTAAACTGTAATGTTTAATTGTTATTAATATGTCATTTACTAACTTGGTTATTAATAATTTGATAACAAGAATGTTAAAAACAGTAAGTTAAGACTTTTAAGGAAATTGAATTTTTACATTCCTCCAAGTTAGATGCAATTTTCTAATAAGTTTGAAGCAAAAGTGCAATTTTTATCAAATGATAAAAAAAAAAAATTATAGTTTTGGCTGAAAATCAATTTAAAATCGTCTTCTAAAAATTGACTATATTAGGTACATTTTAAAAATCAACCACTAAATTAGTTATTAGTATAGATTAGATATTAAAAAATAAAATAGACAATAAAAATAACTAAAAAACATATATATTTATACATAAATATGCTAAAATATACTATAACTAATTTTTGGTGTGTACATATAATATTTTTAAACTACAAATAAGTAAGAATAAATCAAAATACTAAGGAGTATTTATAATTCAAATAGAGAATCCAATTTAATTAAAAGCAGTTATAGAAGAAGAAATATAGAGAGTCAATGGAGTATATGTACAATGTGTACAATCGGGTTTAGAAATGTTCCATTTAGTAGGATATATGTTTATTATCCCTAATACCCGGATGGTTATTCTGAATAATATGGGTGTATTATATTTAAGAAATTAGTTCATTTTTTAACTCATATTGGACCAAATAAACAGTTCATTATACACATTATACAGATATTTCATTAGCTCCTTAACAGAATTCATTTAGGAAAGATAACAAAAAATAATGTGGGTAATATAGATGGTACTCACATCACTGAAACAAAGCAAGGATTTGGAGACAATTTGAGAAGGGTCACCAAGTATAACAAACCCAGCTCCTACTGTACCACCACCAACCCCTGTATTGCTACCGTTTCCAACTCCAGCACCACCAATTCCAGAACCTATCTGATTCTCGGGATAATCATCATCACCATCATCAGCATTTCCTATCAAATTAAGACTCTAACATGTGATCAAATTCAAATCCATTAATTTTGTTCACAAAATAATTAATTAAATTGAAAAATATAATCCTAATCATACCTAATTTCCAAAATAGACAAACATAAAGCAAAGCAAAAGCTAAAACACGGCGTCTAAAACTAAGTTTAAATGCCATAATTACCGAACCTTGAGAATATGGTTTGAATTAATTGGAGCACATTATATAGCGAATGCAGTGTGTAGAGAGCATGGTTATGAGAATCGGAACGAATCGATTGATTTAATTGGATTAACTAAGAATCGATTAATAAATTTAATTCAGACAAAAAAATAAAAAATTAATTAACCGATCGAACTAGTATAATTTTTTAGTAATTAGTCGGTTTAAAATAATAAAATATAAAAAATTATTTTTTAAAAAAGTATCTATTTTATAAATGCTATTTATACATTAAAATTAGTCATTAAAATCAGCCACCAATATATTCATATATAAATATATGTGTGGTATATTTGTATTTTAACATGTATTTTATATTAGTGGCTAATTTAGTAGTTTATTTAAATATACACGTAACATAACCCTTATATATAAATATATTATTTTATTATAACCGATTCAACTTCAGTTAAATTTTGGTTGAATATTTAAATTTTTTAATTTTTAATTCTATCAATTTAATAATTGGTTCAATTTTTTAGAATTTTAATAAAAAATGACTAAAATATTATTGGACCAAAAAAAGATGGGAGAAATTTTATTTTTAAATTAATTAAAAGCCAAAACAGGAAAAAAGAATACAAACTTAAAAGTAATTGGAAGGAATTTTGTGAAGCATCTAGCTTGAAAGAGGGAGACTTGTGTGGATTCAGCATCAAATCAGTTGAGGAAAAAACAATAAATAAAAGTGACTCTTTAGAACTAAATGTATTGGATGCTGTGTTAGCTGAATAATTTTGTGTTGAACAATATGACTTTAGGTTATGTATATGAGTTGTTAAACAACCATTTCAAATTGTCTAATTATATTTCTGTTATTGTATAATGTCTTAAAATTGTTATACTATCTTATTGTGATACCAATAACCAATTAACCATATCATTATTACTGTGTTTTTGGTCATGTCGGCAAATTTGGGTCTTGACGATAATGTGGCCCATAATCCGTCAACAAATTTCTTGGGCATTCTTTAGGCTGTGTCACGGCTTACACGGTATACTTAGAGTCTAAGACATAAAATTATATTTGATAAATGTGACATCTGTCGATATAAATAGAGATATTATATTTATTGATATTGAATTAATATATTTTGTGTTCATTCTGATAAAAAAAACATAAAAATACTAACACAATAGATAATTTATTTTTTTATTATTTTTATTAATTTTTTATAATTATAGTTTTATTATTATATTTTTTCTAAATTTTTTAATAAAAAAATGAAAATAAATTAAATTTTTATAATTTATTCTAGATTATTATCGAATAAAATATATAAAAATATTAATTTTTGTGTTTCTATAATCAAATACAATTTTATAGAATAAAATAGGCCTTCTATCTTAACTAATTAAGAAGCTTAATTTTTATTAATTAAATACATAAGTGGTTTTGTTCAAGTATTTTCAATTTCTTCTTTAATTCTGAGACTATATATATATTTGTTTCTTTTTGGAGAGAACTCGAAGAATTAAATTAAAAAAGACTAATAATAATGCATTTATTTCCGTCGTTAGATTTTGAGAATGATAAGAGGGATGAGATTCCTTTATCCCACACATAGCAACATATTAATAATTGAATATATATATGCTTTCACATTTTTATGGCCAAAAAAAAAATCTCTAATAGTGAATGACGAAGTTTGATGAGTTAAGCATCATATATATTATACTTATTTATATTTTGCTTTCTTTTTGTTTTTTGAGTAATTATTAAAACTCTAGACCCTTTAATAGGAAAAAACAAAGAAGAGTTTGAATCCTAAAATGAAACAAGAAGCATTACAACTTATGACAATAATAGCTAGACTTAATAAATTTTGTTCTTTAAATCCTAAACCCTAATATTTACACGCTATTGAATTTTAGATATACAAATAATATAATTGCTCTTTAAATTTCATCCTTAACTCTTGAATCCTCATGAATATGCTCTTCTTTTCCTCCTCAAGCTTCTCCACTTCCCTCATCAATTTCTCCATATTCAAAGCAAACTCTACTTGGGGTGCAAGCCATGACAACTCAAACCCAAAGACTTGAACTTCATCCCACAACATTTGAAGGCACTCACATGCTTCCACATTCATCTCTTCCAATTTTGTTGTCTCCAAAAAGTGCAATACCCTTCCAAGTGCATTCAAAGCCCAACCTGAATACTTATAAGTCCTTTTCCTTTGACACTCCAGCAATGAAGGATGAATATTGCAAACTTTTTCTAACAAAGGAACATAAACATTGTCCACTAGTCCCTTCCCTTCAAAATCAACTTGTTCATTACAATCATGTACTTCAAAAGAACAATTTTCAAATAATTCTGCGGAATCTGGTGGAATTGGAGGAGCTGAAGGTTGATAAGTAGAATTAGACATAATAGGTATTAGATGAAGAAGATCACTCATATCATCATCATCAAAATATTGATCATATTGCTCTTGATAATAATGTTGAGGACTTGGTTCTTTTTTCTTCAATTTCTTGAACAATGCTAATATGTCCTCATAGGCACCTCTAAGAACAATTCTTCCAAATTTCTTTCGTATTGATAATATCATCTTCTATAGCAAGAATAAAACCAAAAAAACCAATAAATGTTCAATTTGGCCAATTTAATTTAAACAAATAAAATAAGGTAAAAACTCAGGTGCAGTCGCCTTCACGTGAAGTTGATAACTGAAAGTTGTTACATAATTTGATTGATTTGACTAAATTTTCATCTATCGGTTCTCAGCTATCAACTTCACGTGAAGTCGACTGCACCTAAGTTTTCACCATAAAATAATATCAATAAAGTAGAATATATATTTAATTTATTACCTCTATAATATCTTGTTCATGTAAGGTGTGCTTGGTAATCTCCTCCATGGTGCGGTACAATCTAGGGATGTAAGTGATAAAATTTCAGAAATGTTTTTGTGTGTCATATAATGGGGAGTTTTGGACAATGTCTTGCATATTCTAAGAGAGTAAATAATTTGGAAAAATCAATTTAGTTGTTGTCTTTCTTAAGGAAAAATACAACAACGTTTTCATTACACAAATTCAATGGTTGTATTGAAAATGAAGCCCTAAAGAATTTTATCTTTACAGAGTCGTTTTAGATTTTGGGATTATTTTTAAGTTTTATTAGCCTAACCACTTGGGTATATGTAACATATAGTTCTAGAATTCTTAATTAATCCATCAAAGTCATACTTTTCCTACCTATACAGTATGGAAAGTAAATCTGATTAACAAATAGGAGGTGGTTCAGTTTCTTACTTCAGCAAGAAAATTTATTTTATTTTTTTTAAAAAAAGATAACTATTTTGTTACTTCAATTATGTTGGTGTCAACACTTTTTTATTTCGTGAAAATTAATATAAATACTCCAAATTAAACTTTGCTTATATTTATTATTGAGCGAACATCATTTAATTTATTAGTGGGATAAATCATTTTTCATTTAATTTATTAGTGGGATAAATAATTTTTTTTCCCTTTGTGAAAGATATTTACACAATGTTACTTTAAACGAAGAAAGAGAAGTTGGAGAAGAAGATATGAGTATATTCTGATATCAATGAAAATAAAGAATGATTACTAAACTCAAGTTGTATTTACATTCTTAGCTAAGCAACTATATATATAAATGAGAAGAATGAGTTACTCTAATTGGCAAAACAGAATTTTCTCATTTGGTAATCAATTCTGTTTGGCTAATAAAGTTTTGATGATTCTTTGACGCTGAATTACTATGCTCTCTATCATGCGTCCTCCTTCAAATTCAAGGACACTCTTAAAGTGATCTTGATTTTGTCCAAAAAAACTATTGAAAGTTACTGCAGATAGAGACTAAGTATAGATGTCAACAATTTGGTCAACACCTGGTATATGAACAATATGGAGTTGATGCTAATTGACAAGGTCTCTCACAAAGTGAATGCTGAGATCAAAATGCTTGGTCCTATTATGCATTATAGGATTAGGAGATAGTTAGATTGTGCTAGCATTATCACAATAGATGGTAGATGTCCCAAAATATTGAAAACAAAGCTCAGATGAAAGATTTTGCAACCAAATGACTTCAGTAGTAGCAGCTGCAACACTTCTATATTCAGATTCAGCACTGGAATAGTTAACCACCTGTTGTTTTTTACTAGACTATGCCATAAGGTTGCTGCCAAGAAAATTGCAATAGCCTAAATTGAATTTCTTATAATCAATATCAGAAGCCCAATCATCTTCTGCAAAGCCAAAAAATAAAAAATTAGTAGAGGGATGGAAGAGAAGTCCATGCTCAGTTGTGCCTGTCAAGTATCTAAGGCTGCGTTTGTTTACATGCACAGGACACATGACACTAAGAGAGGTACACAGAAATACAAAATTGTATTTAGAAGATGAAAATATTGACAGAAATATTATGTCTAGAGACACTAACAAGAAATACAACTTATGTTTTATTTTTTTTTCATTATTCTTGTTAATTTGTCATAATTATATCTTTATTATTATATTTTTCTTTCCAAATTTTTTGAATGAAAAAAATGAGAATAAATTGGACTTTCATAATTTGTTTTAGTTTATCACCAAATAAAATACAAGAATATTAATTTTTGTATCTGTCATTTGTGTCTTGTTCTCAATATCTTGTTTTGTCCTGTTCTCAAAACCAAACAAAGCCTAAGTGTTGAGTTTGAGAGAAACAATACATTTATTTGATAATGACAAATATTAGTAATTTGGGTTAAAATTTCAATAGTGTGTGTAAATTGTTTGGTTATTGTGCAGAAAATTAAACAAGTCCAAAAGTTCCTTGGCAACACTCTTCTCTTCTCTTCTCTGGCTCGTAACAAATGTGCCCAAAAAATCTATTTTCTTCTTTGATTTGAAACCCACGTGATTACCTAGAAATTAAATATGAAAAGATGTTTCACAAGCTAAATGGTAAGTTCAGATGGTTCAAGCAAAGTGAAAAAGGTGGATCACCTATCTTATGTACAAAAAGAAAAAAAAGAGAAAAAAGTCAAAAGTTGAAGCTAAAAGGTAAAATCAAATCTGATTTGATGCAGAAAAAAATAAAAAAAGATTACATCAAAGAAGATGAGTTATCATTTTTGTGCAACCATTCTGACTTGTTGAAGCTACCATCTTTCTACTGTATATTTTCGGATAAGAAAAAGAAAATTGAGGTTATCTTTGTCTGCTGTAACTCAAAGGTCACAATTAAAATTTGGAGTTAAAGAATGGATTAATGGTTCAGATTTTTGAAGTCAAGAGAAAAGAAAAAAAGAGAAGAAGTTAGGTAAGAATCCAAGCCAACTCTACTATCCATGAAATCACAGCTACTATTCTATCTCTCCTCTGCGTCTCTGATATGATTTATGAGGAAGAAGAACAAAGTCAAAGATATTCAAGTAAGCTCAAGTTTTGGAAGCTTTACTCTTGGATAAAAGGGTAAACAACCAGAAATTGAAACAAGAAGAGTGAGCACACTGTTTAGGTCTTTATAGCTTTCTAGCTAAATCTTCTTCTCCTTCATAGTTTTATTGAATTTTTTGTTCTTCAATTTTATCTTTCTTTATTTCAATCAATGGAAAAAGACAAAGAGAGTAATTTTGGAAAAAAGTCAGAAATTATGTCAAATTCTTTTGTAATTAATTTTGTTTGTATTCTTGAACTTGAGACGTTTTCCTTACTAAGTTGGGTGAGCACTTAGTGTTGAAGGTCTAGGGAATGAACCTAGGTAAATCAAACTTGGTTAGAAATTTGGTTTGTCCCTGATAGGATTAGTTTGAATTCTTGAGAATTAGTGTTTTTAAATCTTTAATAAAGATAGTAGAAATTCCACCATAGTTATGGTAGAGATTGGATGTAGGCCACATTGCACATGGTGGTTGAATCAGGATGTATAGTTGTGTTATTTTCCCTTTCTCTGTTTTTTCTGTTAAGCTCATTATGAGACAAAATGAAATTATCTCTTACTTAATCAGCTTCACAGAAGTTATAGCAAAACAGAGTGTTAACTTCTCATCTTTGCTTTGTTCCATCTTTTCTTTCTCATCTTTTAGTGAGAGATAAAATAAATTTGTCTGCTGCATAATCAATGCTGTAGATTCTACAACAACAAGGAATTAAATTCTGGTTTGAAGTGTAAAGTGTACAAGATTAAAAGATACCATAGATTCAACCCCCTTCTCTAGACCATTGAGAACCTTCGATTGGTATCAAGGGTCCAGTCTCAAAGAATCAAGCTTTACAGCTTGGACCAAAGATCCAATGGCCAACAACATAGGTGCAAATATTGTGGCTTACACACTCATGGAGGGGTCGTCTAACAACAGACCTCCCTTCTTTAATTTTAAGAACTACATTTATTGGAAGAAAAGAATGCAGATATTTGTGTAGTCCGTTGATTACAACATATAAAAAATCATTGTGGACGGTCCACAAGTCCCAACAAAGATAAGCGATGAAGAAGTGGTGACTCACAAAGAAGAAGAAGAATGGAAGGATGAAGATAAAAAGAAAGTTGAGCTAAACGCCAAGGCAATAAACATGATGCACTCTGCCATTAACTTCGAGGAATATCGAAAAGTGTCAAAATGCAAAACAGCAAAAGAGGATTTAGGATAAACTCCAAATCCCTCATGAAAGCACTCAACATGTCAAGAAAATAAGAATTGATATGCTTAGAAAGGAATATGAAATGTTCACTATGAAAGAAAGAGAAACCATCAATAAGATGTTAAAAGATTTTTGATTATCATCAATAGCTTGGATGCTATGGAGATGACTCATACTGAATAAGTATTAGTGAAAAAATACTTAGAAGTCTCACTAAAGAGTAGAAAAGAAAAGCAACTGTTATTTTTTAGAGCAACAATCTAAATCAAATGACCTATGATGAGTTGAGAGAAAAGCTACTTGCTTATAAAACCACCCACATGAACCGTGACACAAAAAAAAAGTGATCTTAAAATTCAATATTGATTTATTGGAAGAATATTCCAATGACAGTTTTTCAGATAATGAAATTGTGTGTTTTTTTAGGAGGTTGAGAAGACTCATGAGAAGTAAAGAAAAGAGTAAAGGCTTAAATTCAAAAGAACACAAGAGAAATTTCAACAAAGTCATATGTCATCATTGTAAAGAGGCTGTCCATTTCAAGTATGATTGTCCTAAGCTCAAAAAGGAGGATAGGATGAAGAAAGACAAGAAGAAGGGGATAATGACATCATGGGAGGATCTAGAAGATGACTCCAATAATGAATAAGAATCCGAACACGAAGCACAAACATGTCTCATAGCTGGTTAAGGTCAACTAGAAGAGGTAAATTATTCTAACCTATCTAATGAGGACTTGCTAATGATGACTTAACTGCACATATTAGAAACATTCTTGAAAAACATGATAAATGCAAAGCTGAAAATAATTTCTTGAGAGTTGAAAACGATCTTATCAAAGAGAAAGTGAAGGAAACTGAAAGTGTCACTGATTTGGTTGAAGAAAACAAATTTTTTAAATCTGAAATTGAAAAATTTAAAGGTAAACAATCGGTTAATGTTTCACTTGATTTCACTGAAGAAAATGAACAATTGCATGAGGTTATTAGAGGTTTGAAACGTGATTTGACACAGTTTTTTTTAAGTTTCAGCAACTTAACCAAATATTAGCTAGTCAAAAACCTATATTTGAAAAATCTAGTTTAGATTACTTTGAGAAAAGTGATGCTTTTTTAAAAAATTGCTTCCAAAAAATGAAGCATCAACCGCAAGAACCTATAACCACAAAACCTCATACCAATCTCCAAATTCTGCAATAAAAAAATCATTGTCACACTTGTAAAATGAGTGATCATACTTTTCATCAATGTTTTATTGTTAAAAAAAGAAATGGAAACAAAGTGTACAAAGTGGTAAGTAATTTCAATGTTTTTGGGCAACTAAGGAGGATTAACATTAAAGGATCTAAGTTTATTTGGATACCTAAAATCATTTGAAGTTTTGTACAAGTTTGTCTTGCATCCAAGAAGAAGAAAATTTGTGGTATGTGGTATCTTGATAGCGGATGTTCAAGGCACATAATCGAAAAGTCTACATTTTTCATCAAACTAAATGAGTACAATGAAGGATTTATGACTTTTGGTGATGAGGAAAAGGGTAAGATCATTGCCATAGGTAAAGTGGGTAAGAATTTTTCTATTTGTATTGACAATGTATTTTTTATTGATGGGTTGAGATATAATTTTTTGAGTATTAACCAACTTTGTGACTTAGATTATTTGATAATTTTTAAAAGATTGGAATATCTTGTTGTTAATGAAAATACGGATGAAATGTTGTTTGTGGCTAAAAGATGCGATAACGTGTATGGTCTCACAATAGATAAATTCAAAAGTCAAAATGTAACTTATTTTAATTTTATGGACTCCGAAAAATGGCTATGGTATAAAAGGCTAGGTCATGCTAACATGTTTCATATAGTCAAGCTAATAAAGAAGAATTTAGTGAAAGGTCTTCCTAAAATTAAATTTTACAAAGGCATTACTTGTAATGCATGCCAAATGAGAAAGCAAACAAAAAACTCATTTAAATCAAAGAAAAATATTTCGACTAATTGCTACATATTAATCTTTTTGGGCTAACTATAACTCAAAGTGTAGGTGGTAAACATTATGTCTTAGTTATTATGAATGATTATAAAAGATTGGAAAATTGTTTCTATTAGAAGTGATCACAGAAAGAAATTTAAAAATTGTGATTTTGAAACCTTTTGTGATGAATTAGGGATTTCACATCATTTTTTGTCCAAGAACACCTCAACAAAATGGTGTTATTGAGCGAAGAAATAGAAGTCTTTAAAAAATGGCTAGAGCCATGTTATGTGAAAGTAATGTCTCTAACTTTTTTTAGATCGAAACAGTCAACACAACTTGTTACATTTTAAATAAAACAATCATTAAAAAGTTTTTAAAGAAAATACCTTATGAGTTATGAAAAGGAACCCCTCCCAATCTAAAATATTTCCATGTCTTTGGATGTAAATGTTTTGTATTAAACATTAAAGATAACTTGAAAAAGTTTGATCCAAAGACATATGAATACATTTTTATTGGCTACTCCACATCTAGCAAAACTTATAGAGTTTATCATAAAGACTCTAGAATTGTTGAGAAATTCATACACGTCATTTTTTGTGATTTTAATGTTATTTCAAGTTCTTTGGAAGATGACAATGCAGGCGATCAGAATAATGATGTCAAAAATGAGAATCAAACTCTATTTGAACTTAATCTTAGGGCTTCCAGACTAAGGAAATAAAAATTCTTAAAAAATTATCAACAAGAATATATTATTGGAAATCCGTCACAAAGTGTCACTTTTAGATCCTCAAGTAAAAAAAGATTGAAACATAATAATTTTGTACTTATTTCTCAAATCGAACCATAAAATGTGAATGAAACTCTAAGAAATTTATCTTGGGTCAAGACAATAAAAGAAGAGCTGCATCAGTTTAAAAAAAATGAAGTATGAACACTTGTGCCAAACTCCAATAGAGGTAAATCTGATTAATAAATAGGGGATGATTCAATTTCTTACTTCCGCAAGAAAACTTATTTTATTTTGGAAAAAAAAATATTGTGTTGCTTCAATTATGTTGGTGTCAACATTTTTTGATTTCGTAAAAATTAATATAAATACTCCAAATTAAATTTTTCTTATATTTATTATTGAGCGAACAACATTTAATTTATTAGTGGAATAAATCATTTTTTTCTCTTTGTGAAAGATATTTACCCATTGTTATTTTGAGTGAAGAAACAGAAGTTAGAGAAGAAGATAAGAGAATATATTGAATGTATTCTAATATTAATGAAAATGAAGAATGATTACTGAACACAAGTTGTTTTTACATTCTTAGCTAAGCAACTATATATATACATGAGAGGAATTTGTTTTATTCTAATTGACAAAAAATTTTTTTCTCATTTTGTAATTAATTCTGTTTAATTTGGCTAATAGAATCTTGATCATTCTTTGATTTTGAGTTGCTATGATCTCTATCATTGAAGTTTATTGTTAAACGAAAAGTTTACAGGAGATAAAAAGATTGAAATTACATATACAAAATATCAGATAGTCCATGTATTAGTGCTTTTTAAATTAGTATTTGTTATTGATTCACATGTAATTTTTCATGTAAAATGCTGCTTTATTAAATATTTTTATAACTTATAAATTAATTTTAATATAAATTTTTATGTCTAAACTCCTTTTTCAAAAGAATTTACTTAAATTGTTTATCTAAACCGACCTTGCTAAACTTATTATCAGTCATTGCATTTGCTGTTGATTTTTCGAAATGTGATGCATAATTATTTGTTAAAATGTTTAATGAACACTTGGCATTCAAAAACGGGCATTTGGTCTAGTGGTATGATTCTCGCTTTGGGTGCGAGAGGTCCCGAGTTCGATTCTCGGAATGCCCCAGATTTTTATATATAATTTTGTTTTATCCTCTTATCCAATAAACACAATTCCAAGTGAAGCTTGAATAACCTCACATGTCATATCAATAGTTAATTGGTTAATTAGCAGTGTATTTTGATAGTCACGATTCATTGAAATTAAACTTAGATGTAAAATCATTGTTCTAATACACACTATTAAACTAAAAGATCGAAATTGGGTAATTTGCAATATAATATAATAATTCATTCCTCAAATTTAATATAACAAAAGGAAAAATAAAAATCTATACATATCATGATTCATGAATGTGATTCACAGATACATTATGACTGCAAAGTTTAAAACACTCTCACACTCACTTGCATAAGCAGTGAAATCATATTATACTAACTTAGTACAAATCAAACTGAAAGTACAAATGATTAGCACTACTAAATTATGATTAGAGTAACAGAGCAGGCCCCATAAGGATCAAAGCAAGCCCCATTAGAACATTGCTAGTTTTAGTACCCTTCAAACCTCTGTTTCCTTCAGCCTGGATGTGCTCAGCAACATTGAAATCACCTGCTTCAATGTCAATGCAAGTGGATAAATAAAAAGATGGATTAATAAACATGTTCCTGTTAATACACTAGTAATAGTAAAAGCATTGCATACGAAACTTCACGAGTAAATAGCTATTTTAACATCTGAAAATTTTTAATTTTAATAAAACATACTTCAATATTTGTTTTTTATAAAATTTATCACTCTGAACATTTAGGTCATTTTGTCAAACAAAATTGATATTTGGAGGTTCATTTTGTTAAAAACAAAAGTTGAGGTTCATTTTATGAAAATCGAAATCTTTTGAATTTTAAGATGACTATTTAATCGAAAATTGATTTGCGCTATGTACGAAAGAGTGGTAGTTATTAGTTATTACCTCTTTGAGGGCCATAGCCACAGGCAGATTGAATTGTTTGTTTGATGTCTTGTATGGTTGCTTTGTTATAAAATATGAAGTGGCTGAAGATGTTGTCAAGACAACTAAGGACCAAGTCAGTCTCAGTCAAACATGGCCCTTCACAGAACTCATCCGTTTTCTCACTTGGTACGTTCAAGTCCCCTTTCTCACTCAATCTATATGACTCTTCACAACTTGCATAAATCTGAATCAAACACAATGCAATCATCACGGTTAACTTTACCTCTCTTTTCAATAATGTCTAGTACACATGGATAAAAATTGTAATGTTTTAATTGTTAATATGTCATTAGTAACTTGGTTATTAATACTTTGACGGTGGAAATTCACGTGAAGTTGTTTTTATGTAAAGTTGCTAGTTGAGAATTGTTAGATAACAATTTAATTAAATATGTCAAATCATCTAACGAATTTCTACTAACAACTTCACTTGAAGACAATTGCATGTAAGTTTTCACTTGCTTTGATAACAAGGATCTTAAAATTAGTTAAACACTAATTTAAGGTAAGTAGTAAATATTCAATGCATAAGTTAAAACTTTTAAGACTTTTGAGTAAATTGAATTTACATTCCTCCAAGTTAAACGAAAATTTCTAATAAATTTAAAGTAAAAGTGCAATTTTTATAGGAGTTTAATTTTAATATATTATGTAATATTTTATACAGTCATTTAATTACATTTATTTTTTTTATGATTATTCATGTAGTTAATGTAAAAATAATTATTTTTACTAATATTATGTAATTAGATGCATATATTTTTTTATCAAATGATAAAAAAATTACATAAAAAATTGCCGTTTTAATATTTTAACAATTATCTTAGAGTACCGGTTAACTAACCTCCAACATTATAACTACAAATAATATAAGTATGAATAATTCAAAATACTAAGGAATGTTTCTAATTCAGATAGAGAATTCAATTCAATTGATATCAACTCAATTAATTAGGTTAGTCTCATCTCCTTTTAGATCATGCATACGAATGTCAATTTTTATTATATAGAAAAGGAACAATTCAATTAAAAGAGGCTATTTCACACATAGATAACAAAAAAGAATAATCTTGTGGGTAATATGTATGATACTCACATATTTATCATTGAAACAAAGTAAGGCTTTGGAGACAATTTGAGTAGGGTCACCAAATCCACCACCCCCAGCTCCTCCTCCACCTCCACCTCCACCACCGCCAAATCCCCCACCACTTCCACCTCCACCTACCCCAGCCCCGGCGGCATTGCCGCCAATTCCAACTCCAGCACCACCAAATCCAGAACCTATCTGGTTCCCGGGTTGATCATCACCATCATCAGCATTTCCTATCAAATCAAGACTCAATATGTGATTTTGTCCTCAAAATAATTAAATTGAAAAATAAAATCCTAATCATACCTAATTTCCAAAATAGACAAACATAAAGCAAAGCAAAAGCTAAAATCCAGCGTCTAAAACTAAGTTCAAATGCCATAATTACTGAAGAAGCTTGAGAATATGGTTTGAATTAATTAGAGCACGTTATATAGCCAATGTTGTGTTAGCACTATACTTTACCATCATAGTTAGTTGCTACGTATAGCATGCTAATTCCAATTCCTATAGCAACTAACATTACCTACCATTAATTAGCCCATATTAATCACTTTTCTTAATCAACTTAGAAAAATGAACATTCCTGTCCAAAAAGAAGTACAAAAATAATTAATTAAACAAGCCAATGGGTTTAATTTGCTGTTAGTGGCGGTTACAAATTTGTGACAAAATAAAAAAGTGATGTATAAGAAGACTATAGCAAATTAAGGATGCAGCAGTTGAGGTACAAGCCACCAACTTTTCTCTCCTTTGAGTTCAATAAATCAAACCTAATTAAATCTCACTTGCTACTTTGTTATACTTTTCCTACAAGTTAAGGCCGTGCTATTTAGCTGTGGAAAAATTCATGGATTTATATTCATTATCAACTACAACATTTTAATTTTCGGTTCATATATATTTTAATTAATTTTGCTATATTTTATAAAATAAGTAAATAACAATGTCTTAACTGCTTTATGAAACACGAACACTGTAACTAACCGATGTGTCAGTTTCTCACACTTATACGACACATGTTATATACACATCTTATTTATTAATTTAACTAATTATTTTTTTTCCCTAAATTTGTTGACACATTATAAACATCATTTAGATATATATAGTGCTAATAAGTTCCAAAAATGCTAACATTAGTAGTAATGAATATATATTAATTTCTAAAAGATATAATTAGACATACTTAAAATATTAAAGACAAAGAAAAAATAAATTAAATTTTTTTTTTATTTTCGAAAATTTTAAGAATAAAAACCGTATTTTATCCTAAAAATTAAATATATCTGATGTCATGTGTTGTATTGTATTTTATATCCCTGTGGATGTTAATATATCATAGATCACAAGTATGCATATTAAAATTATATTTTAATTTTATAAAAAATAATATCATGCACTTTTTGCTTTCAGCTAGGAATAAAAAAAAAAAGAAGCTTTTTTAAGCTTCTCATAGATGCTAATAATTTTATACAAAGAAGTAAATGTCCTAGGCAGAAAGGTCCAAAATACAAATTAGTGGTTTTTTTTTTTTTTCTTTTTGGTATATACATTGGTTCTTCCTTTATTAATTAGCCGTTGTTGTAGCTCAACAAATATAGCAAGAATGAACTAGAGAATAACCTACTATGCTTCCAAAAATACAAATTTAAGAAATATGATCCTCTAAAATAAAAGATGAGAGTTTAATTATTATTAATTTTGTAACTTTTACATCATATGTGAACTCTACTTTTTTATTTTAATGATAACTAAAATCTTATTTTTCTCCCTTTATTAATTTCCTTTTTTCTATGGTTTATAACAAAATTGATTTCTTGATAACGTAACTAAGCAATCTAACTAAACTGTCTACTCTATTAATGTGGTTCTTCTTCTTCTTCATTATTTTCTTCTTGCACTACTTCTCTCTAGCTCTGCCTTTTCTTACTTTGAAGTCTAGATGCAACCTTGAATCTGCCTCCTCTAATCACAATTTTGGGGGACAAACTGAGAATTATTTGCTTCTCCAAAATTTGGAAAAAAAATTGTTAAAATCGGAAGGACTAGGTGAATCTTACAACAAAAATCAATGCTAAAAGTGGCTTCAAAATTAAGATCCGAGATTTCATGAACTTTTGTAAGATCAATTTGGATAAATAATTTAATTAAGTTCTTCTAAAAAAAGAGTTTAAATTATAAGGGTTTATATTAAAAATAATTTATAAATAAATTATTTTATATTTAATTTTTTAGTCATAAAAATATTTATTTTAAAACGATAATACAAAAAATTTTATTATAAAAAAAGTTATTTTTTATTTTTTTTATAAGTACTTTAAATAACTTTTTAAAAAATCACAAGTTAATTTTAAAAATTATATCAAACATTAATATTATAATTTTTCGTAAGTTAAATAATTAAAAAAATCACTTATAAATCTATCTAAACGTACTTAATTAATTAGTTGAAGTTATCAGTAATGTGCTCTAGAAATTAAATATCGTTGTAAAGCGTAAAAATTTTCTCTCAAACTATTGGTTTTGTTATTAGTTAAAAGTGTAGTAAACTTAATTTAAACTTTATTGTTAATCTATGTTAATTGTAAAAGGCTACTACTTATATTATTGTAACTAAAAATTTGTACTAGGCCTTTATTAATTATTACATTCCTATCTATTCCTTTATATAATTGTTTAATCATATTTGTCATTTTTATTTTAAATCACTATTGATGTGATTAATATAAAAATAGTTAATTAATACGTAATTAAATAGATAGATATATAAAACTATTTTAGAAATACGGTATATGAATACTAAATTTATTGTTTTAATCCTTGGCCAAACAAAGAGGAGATAGAAAGGTAAATAATTTTTGCATTTCAACGGAATTTTCGTTGAAACCAATTGTTTTTTTTTTTTTACTAAAGATAAAAGATTCGAACTCGCAACCTTTTAATTGAATATGGAAAAATTATGTCATTTGAGCTATACTCATTGGCCGTTGAAACCAAATTGTTGATTCCATTTCTCTTTTAAAATACATTCTAGGTAATAATAATTGGTATATCCTGTGATATTCTTTATGGGAACATGCTATCATGTGATGAGAATGAGATTCCATCCCTTCAATCAGATCCACACTATCTCCCAATTTTCATTCACTCCTTTCGGTCTTTAACTCTTTATACATATGATCATTGAAAGAAACATTTTATTGAACTGCTAAATAATTGAAAGCATATAATTAAGCCAATCTTAGTAATATACATCATCAAGAGATTCATGTGTAAGAAGGAGTAGTGAAACTCATTCACCAAATCCCTTAGCCTCTTCTTCCACTTATCAAAGAATCAATCTATTCTCCCTACAAAAATTATATTATTATTATTATTATTACAATAATAGAAGTGAGAGTAGCATGCATGCTATAATTATATTAAAAAATTGTTCAAATAACTCACGAAATTATCTCGGCCAGATGTGCATGCAGGTCTTCTTGGGGGAAGCTGCTGATGTGGCGTTCTCTGTAAAAAAATTATTCGTCACACACACTAAAAATTTAATTATTAAATTATTTTTTATATATTTTTATTAAAATAATTAACTATCAAAATAATGAAATTTTTTATCTGTGTATGTGTGTGTGAAAAGAGGGTTACTAGTTACTACTATATATATTTAGAAAAAAAAAACCAACAACATCAACAAATTATTTTTATGAAAAATTCAAATTTGTTTGTCCAAAACATGCAATAATTGACTGACACTTTGTAGCTGTGATGTTTTTCTAACAAGAATAATTAACAAGCAGAGGACAAATAAATCATGATTTTTTTTGTAAACTCTAAATCATGAATTGTTATTATAATACTAAAAAAACAAAAAGTTTACCTGTAGTTTTGGTCGAAGGGTTTCTACGGCTGCTGTATTTTTTTGATTATTCACTCCTCCTTGCTGCTCAGGTACAAACAAATTATAATTATTACAAAAGAAAAAAAAAACTACATATGATCTTTATAATAATTATTAACATCTTACTATTTTTATTTATTACTTCAATTAAAATAAATATAAATATATAGACTATATAGTACCTTGCATAATGCCCAGTCTGCTGAATCAAAGAATGCCCTTTCATGATCCTTTTATATAAACCCAAAAAAATAAAAATATATTAAAATATATATATATTTTTTTAATATATGAAAAGTATGGTATAGAATGGGCTTACTCTGGATATCAAAGGCTTCTTCTTTGGAACAAGCCCACCATACTTCTTTCCTCCCGTAGGTGACTGATATTATTATATTTTTTATTTTTAATTATTGAAATACACAAAAAAATTACAATGAGTTTAAATTTTCACATTATAGTTAGAAAAAATAACAGATGCTCATCAGTAGTTACTTTTAATTATAAATTAACTGTGTTATGCATTTAAAAATTTTCAATTATAATGAATTAAAATTTAAATCCAATATAAAAATAAAAAATAAAACAAAAATATTTATTTAAACAAACAAATGAGTTAATTATTTGACCAACCTATAAAACAAAGACTTCTAAGTTCTAATTACATATTTAATTCAACTAATTAATAAGACTAGGCCTTGATATATGCTATGGTAATTTTTCCTTACACAAAATTGGTCTAAATAAACCAACCCAATATAACAACCAAATAGACTTCATGGGATGCTTAATTGCTGGATTTGACTAATTCTATGTCCAACCTAACCAAAACCTAACTCAAAACAAGTCTTAATGCAAAGGATAATACCCAATTGAGTGGATAATAATTGAATAAAGAGAGGGATTGAGAGAATATTCGACAAGACATTAATTTCATTCCCTTTTTTTTTTCAAAAAAAGATGAATCAGTGATAGCCATGGGAACCTCATGTTTCGAAGGAAAAGATGTTCGTCACATGAATTGCTTGACAGCCCAACGACCATTTAGGCTTTTTTTTATTTTTATTTTTTTTTTAAGGAATTTTGTAAAAAATATCGTCACATGGATCCCTTATTAAAATCTTGTAACCGACAATTTTATTTTGTCCTCCAAAAATATCTTCACGCTAGATTAAATTGTTCTCCCATATAAAATCAAATCAAGCATGGAACTTTTAATTTTGATAGGAGCTAGTAATTAAAGATAAACGGTATAAATTTTTTACATTATTAATTAATTAAATTACAAAATGTAAGTATAAAATTTCCATAATTTTATTTAATTATAAAAAAACTATACTTGTTAGTAAAAATATATATTAATATCTACCAATGTCATGTGTATTTTTAAAAATAATAGAGGACACTCATTTTTATATATTTTTTATTTTCCACGTATATAAAAAGTGAAGAAGAAAAGTACATAATGGATAGTATTCTATGTTGATTTCCCAGTTTGTTGTGATATTACTGTTACTTGAAATTAGACATCCAATGAAAACTCGAAACAATGCAACTTATACCAAAATGATTCACACAACTAAAGTACATGGTACCATAACCATGATGGAAAAAAATATAGTACCATACGAGTACAACAATGTAACGATATACCCAATAAGAGATTGACACGTGGACTCATGTCATTCAATCACATATAGACACCTAGATTTTGGTGTCCCATTTCATTCCCCACTCCTTTGCTAAAATTATTGGGGACTTGTTATTATGACCCCTTTGCAAATTATATGCATTTTGCAGTGCCACGTTTACATCATATATACAAACATAAATCATCATCATTTTAGTAAAATAATGTTGTGCAATATTGCTATTTACTAAAATGCACCAACTACTAATTAGCCACAAATACACTCTCTAAATATGTAGATAGAGGAAAATTTGGAACGAAGGAAAGATTTTTTTTAAAAAAATTTGCATAGAAATTAGTAGTTATTGAGTAGTTGGCTTTGGCTATGTAAAATTGAGTAAACTTAAATAGCATTTGTAAATGTTGTGAATTGTGATTAATAGTTCGCATTTAGTTTGAAAAAGAATAATTATTGTCAGCAGCATGAAATTCAAATATAATTAAGAATTTCCTATTTCTAAATATAGTATACTATTTTTAATCCAAAATATCTAAGTACAATATAATTTTCTTGAAAATATATTAAATTAAAAAAAAGAAGAAGAAGAAGTAAATGTTGGGAAAGTTAGGTAAGGTTACCTCAACTTCGGCTGCAGCAAAATAGTCTTCTCTATTGCAATCTGCCATATCTCCTTTTACCTGTTCAACAAAACCAATTAATTCATCGTCACACCATAAATAATTAATATTAATAATAAATAATAAAACTAATGTTTCAACATTAATCCATGAAATGCAAATTGAGTGCAAATTGTTGAAGACTATTATTATCGACTTAACAAGAAAAAAAAGGAGAAACAGAGAAAAAGAAAACTCAGAGGAAGAAAGAAAGAAATTAAAGAAGAGATAGATCAAAACTCACTCACTCTAACAATGAAGCAAAGAATAATTGTTGCTGCAAAGTAAATGGTTAATGGGCATACCCAAATAAATAGGACAAGTGAAAAGTGAAAAAACACACACAAAAGATAAAAAGGTAGAAAAAAGAATAGGCATAAAGGGGAAAGGAAAATAACAAAAGAAAAGAGAATAAGCATAAAGGGAACCATATTTGAGACATAATTACCTTGTGATAAGAGCAAGGAAGAAGGAGAAAAGAAAAAGGAAAAAAGAAAAAAAATGAAAAGACAATAAGGTAACTAAAACTTTAGAAGATAGAGGAGTTTGAGTGAGAGGGTTAGATAAGAATCTGCATCCACAACACATGCCAAGATATCACATTTATATGGCAAGAGTGGGGAGCCTAACAAAGAAGGATTTAAATAAATAAATAAATAATAAATAAATAAGCATTTAAATTCGAATCGTCCTATATATCAAGGATCCAATCCCATGACACTTTTCATGATGATGATATGGTGGCGGTTTTGTAATGGCTACTTACCATATAATTCTCTCTTAATTTGGATTTTTCTTTTCTCTTAATATTCCACTAAAGTAGGAAAGGGACAATAAATTATGACCAGATTCCATAAAACTATTATTCTAGTGTTATTATTTTAAGGGAAAAAAATGAAAGAAAAATCAAAGGTGGAAAATAAAGAAGTGGTAAGAGGTGTGTTGCTATTGGATGATGTAGTTTGAGACGTTAGGGTATCACAATCAATTGGTCCATCTAATAGACTCATACCCCCTATTGTACAATTTTCTCACGTGCCAATCATGCACACTACCGACACCCTCCAACCCTATATATGCATTGCTTGCTATATTCTATATTTTAAATATTGTTTAATGCTATTTATATATTTATTGTGTTCTTCAATATTCAAATCTTTGCTTATCATGTGCAAAATGATAATTCACAAATATCTTTGGATTTTGTCGTTTATTTTTAAGGTGTGTTTCCGAGTTTAAGATTTAAGATTTATAAAGATTTTGAGGAGGATGGAAAGATTTTGGAAAATTTACTTTTCAGAAATTTTATAATTTAGAGGATGATGATTTTAAATTTTTTATTAATTTCCAAATATACTTTTTCAAGTTTTCAAATTAAGAGATTTTTATCGGATTTTAATTACTAAATAAATCTTACATATTGAGTTGTAGAGTATCTATGATTTATCATGGTCAAAATTCATGATTTGGTTTTCCAACAATGTAGCAATTGCAATAACTAATCTTTTTTTGTCATAAATAATCTATTTAGAGGCAAATGACTTCCCATATAAAAATAATAAAATATTATTTGCATATTAAATATGAGATGTCGTCATATCTTATCTATCTCTATTTAACGTGTGAATTTCACTTAAAATAAACACTACAAGAAAAGAAAGCTATTTTAACCTTATCTTTTTTAACAGCCATAATTAAGTGTAAAAATTAATATATACTTTTGACAAATATCACAAATATCAAATTTTTTATGTTTTCTTGATAAATAATTTGACCGTAGAAAATTACTCTTCAATCATAACGCTCATTTGTTTTCAATTTATATACTCCACTATTCTTCTTTTTCTTTGGCTCCGTCAATTTTGGCGCTATCAGTTTAGGATCATACTACTCATTCTTTATCTTCAAAATCTCAGTTTATTCTTCGATTTCAAGATCTAATCTCATTCTTTGTTAAAAATTTTTGTTGAAAATTTTTTATGGTCAATAAGTGTCAAAATAAATAGTATTTTTGACGGTTAATAAGTATCATAAAAAATATACTCTCAAATTTTTTTAATAAATTATTTTTGACGGTCAATATTTATCAAAATAAGATTTAAACTTTTTTTATAATTACTTATATGTTAAAAATATTATTTTTGACTTTATTAACATATTTTCATAGTTAAAATAGTGTCAAAATTTATTTTTTTGACGAATTTTAATTTTTTTTTTACACATATAACCCTAAAAAATAATCTATATTTTTTGCAGTGAAATCTGGGTTTGAGAACAATTTGGATTAAAATTATTTATAAAACAATTAACAATTATTGATTGGATCATGATCATGGGCGCACACTTTGTTTTGGTAAGGGGCTTTTCATTCTTTAACTACTACTGGAAAAGCTTTATTGAACCTCATCTTAGATCAGGGGGTGTTAAATTTAATTAAAAGAAATATTTTATGTATATTTTAAATTTTTAAATCAAAAGTAATTGTAAAAATCGAGAAAAAAATATATAATTATTTTTTATATTATAAAAATAAAAATATAAAAGAGATATGTATAAAAAAATTATACAAATTAATTCTCATTTAAAAATATGTCATCATCTTCTTTTTTTTTTAACGGCCTATTTGGCAAAGAGATTAGGTATTATGTTTATGTTTGTGTCTATGTCTGGAAAAAAATAAGAAAAAGTAAATATAAATTTTTTTATTATAAATAAAAATATTTATTTTTTGAAAAGAATTATTGAGGCTTTAATTTTTGGGGTCCAATTTTTTGTTTTGGCATTTTGGACAAGGTCGTCGCACCCCTAATAAACTTTGTTATTTTAATAAGGTTTGTCGTATGCCAGTAAACTTTAAGTATTATATGAAGTTCGTTGAACTCCCCGACAACTTTGAGCCGAATCCTCCATAAATATTCAAATTGGTTCAGAACAAAATTCAATACTAATAGCTCATTCTTCTCTTTGATATTGATCTTCTAATTTGCTCTCTATAATGTCTGAATTCTGTTGTTATCCATTTATTATGTATGATGAAGAAGGTTCTATCGTGTTTAGGTATGCTCAACCAGTAATTGCATACATGGCACCTGAAGTCAACAGTCTAGCAGCATTGAAGAATTTGATATCGCATTCCATTAGCCAACAACACACGAAGAGATTGAAAAAATTTACTACAGATATCCGTCTGAAATAGATAACGCTTTATTTTACAAAAGGTATATCATCTATTATAGTTGTGATTGTTATTTTTGTGTTATTTTTATTAGAGTTTAAGTTTTGATAATATTTTGTATTTTTTGAATTAGGTATCGGTTACACGATGATGAGAACATATGTCTTATAAGGGTGTGGCACAACCGTTGGACAAATATCCATCTGTTGGAATTATTTGTTTTTCTAGTTGAGTTCGGTGGACGAGGAACTGTTGACGATTATCCTTTAAATGGAGTAGTCAGAAGAAATATTAGAAGGACGATGGTTGACCTAAATATGCCACCTGAAGGTGGTCAAGAGGGGTCAAACGTTGAACATTCTAATGATGGTATGATGCCATCTTATGTTGAAAGTCATGAGGGTTCTATTATCAAGGACCCGATGATGGATCCCTATCAAGTTAATCCCGATGACGGTGAAGATGCTGAGGCTGAAACAACGGAATTTCCTGATGAAGGTGAGAAGGAGGAAAAGATGAACTACTACGGTGACCCATAAATCGCAGTGACACTGCCTGCCATTTCTCGACCATATGACCAGTCGGATCACTTTTTCACTTTAAATCTCGAGGCAATGACTTTAGATTATTTATTTAGACATGGAGGCCCTGATGAGGATCCCACAAATGAGTTTAAGATTGGACAACAGTTTGAAAACAAGGAGGAAGTCATATTGGCAGTTAAGACATACAACATTAAGAGGGCTGTGGAGTATAAAATATTAAAGAGTGACTAGTTAAAATATCCTATACAATGTACCCAGTTTGGGTCTGGTTGTCGGTGGAACATACGTATATTATCGCCGAAAGCAGAAAAAATGGGAGGTGAGAAGATACAACGGTCCTTACACTTGCATGCAAATATCGGTGGGACAAGACCATCGAAGGTTAGATTCGAAGGTAATTGTGCAGCACATATTCACAATGGTCAAAGCAGATCCAACCACCAGCATAAGGGTTTTGCAAGGAGGCACAGAGAATCACTTCAATTACAAAGCGTCCTATAGAAAGGTTTGGCTTGCAAAGCAGAGAGTCATTGCTAGGATATAGGAAGACTGGGAGGAGTCATACAACGAGTTTCCTCGTTAGTTATTCGCTATGCAGATGTACTTACCTGGTATGATTCAATACATTATCTTTAGTTATGTATGCTTAATGTAGTCACCGCATATATATTATAACATCTTGGGTTATTTAGGTACTTGGGTTCAACTTGTAACACAACCTTGGCCGACTGTAGCTAATACTATCATGTTTTATCGGGTATTCTAGATATTTTTTCCGTATGTTGAGACTTTCAAGCACTACAAACTACTTATTTCCATTGATGGCACCCACTTGTATGGTAAATACGGAGGCACGTTGCTGATGACCATTGCTCAAGATGGCAATTTAAATATATAGCCTTTTGCATTTGATGTTGTCGAGGGTGAGACGAATGAGACTTGGTCATTTTTTCTTTTGTATCTGAGGCAGCATGTCACATCTCATGCCAGCCTCCCAAGAACTCATGGTACCACTCACCTCGGCCGAACTTCCCATCGTGCCCATGTATCTCATCGATGTTCAGTGGCCTAGTCAGAATGTGTTGGAGGCCACTAAACTGACGCACGATACGGTCAACCTGATGCCACTCGACGATGGCAAAGCGCAAAATCAGGCATACTACCACAGCATAGGCTTCAGCCTTAGCGATCCCCTATGGAACTAGAGGCTACAGGTTTGGGTCAGCATAAGGCATCCAGTCAACCTGTGCACACACCCCAAGAAGCATCATATAGAAGTTCAAAAGTTATCTAATATACAATTATAATGCCTAAATGTTTATCACTTATGTTAAGGATGCCAAGTCCATTGAGGAGACGCCTGTAATATCGAAGCCTGCTGTCACCTCTGTCATTATCTAGCTGCAACTCCGTCCACCTATAACATCACGAATGTTTAGACACCATAAAACTATTTAAGTAACTAATGAAAAAGATTCAAAAATATAATAATATCTCTCAACTAGGGAAAATCGACGCATGACATATCCCTCTGGCCGCACCAGTGGTATATAATTGATATGCCCAAGAGAGATGCAAACTGCCACATCCACCCAGGTTCCGTTGACGATAGTCCGTGGACCGACACATCTGGCAGTAAAGCCATGCTAACACTGCTGATTCCCATGATAACCTTCCACATCTGTTAAGGTTGTCTAATAGACGCAACTACATAATATGCACCCGAAAATCAGAGACATCCGGAAACAGAATGCCCTTGATCATCTGCATGATATATCCTCTGGTGTAACGTAGTAGGCGCTCCTCCGTCGGATGCTCTTCCAACTCCTTGCAAACAGTATTCTAAAACTAAGTAATTTTGACAGTTCACTTGGTTTGTGACTGTTTATCATCGGGGCCCAGAATAACACCTAGTAACTACTGGCATAAGTCCTCAATAAATCGTCCCTGACTGCTCCCACCCATTGATATAGCCACTGACTGTATCTCCATCAATGTTGAGTCCCAACTGATATGCCACATCATGCAGGGTGATAGTCATCTCCCCATATGGCAGGTGAAATGTATGGAACTCAGGTCGCCATCTCTCGATCAAAGCTGAGACCAATGACCAGTCATGCTCCCACTCTACCATGTATAAAACATGTGATGCATGTGTATCAGAGTTACTTTTTTTAGTTATATTTCATATAGAATAACCATGAATCTTACTTGATAATGAAGTGTTCTATAGTTAATTTTCCTTTGTTATTGCATGTAGAGAATCAATGAATCTTAGTTGATAATGAAATATTTATTATTACTTGAACTGTGCTTTGAGTATCTTGGTTTAATGATTATGATAGGAAAGTGTCAAGGAAGAAAGAAAAGTAAAAACACAAGCCACCTAAGGTCCACTTTGAAGCCAAAGAAGCGTTTCTCTAAGGCACGCCTTCAATCTTCAAGGAATGAAGTCAACAAAGCGTGCAACACACCAACTTCATGAAGCGTGTATGGCACACACGCCTTCGAGCTTTGATTCATTCCCTAGAGCAACCAATTCTCACCAACACAAGGCGTGTGACACGCCACAAAAGTGAAGCATGTCTCTCATAAACGCCAAAGAAATAATGAACCAAGGGACAAAGAAGCATGTGACATGCTAGTAAAAGGAAGCGTGCATTGCAATAACGCCTTCAAGCTTCTCATTTCTCATCAGCTGAAGCGTGTAACACGCTAAAGTAGTGAAGCGTGCATGGCAATAACGCCTTCAAGCTTCTCATTTCTCATCAATTAAAGCGTGCAACACGCTAGAAGAGTGAGGTAGCCATTTCACTCTTTATATAACATTCAATGACACCAAAGTCCCATACCTCTTTATCCAGGGAGAGAAAAGAAAAGAAACATGAGAGTGAACCTCAATATGATGAGACAAGGTTCAAATTATACTTCCATGAACTCTAATTTTTTGGGTGGTTGTCAAATAAGGGAGCAATACCGGAAACAGGATTTAAACTTGAAAAGGACATCTACGCAACAATCTGAGGGAAAATCTAGAGAAGAGGATGGAAGCTCTTGTGTGATCCACCTACCTATGTAAGCCTTGTTCAA
Source organism: Arachis ipaensis (assembly GCF_059453495.1). Classification (NCBI taxonomy): domain Eukaryota; kingdom Viridiplantae; phylum Streptophyta; class Magnoliopsida; order Fabales; family Fabaceae; genus Arachis; species Arachis ipaensis. The sequence goes on along the minus strand of NC_142439.1, from coordinate 16,078,348 downwards.
GTTCAAGAATTCTATGTGAATGCTGCTAAAAATGATCAAGGGGAGCAGCCCTCTTACATGAGCTTTGTAAGGGGAACACTAGTGAATTTTGGGCCAAATGCCATTCGAAGAGCCCTCAAGTTAAGAGCGCTCCCTTCCTCGTTCTCACAGACAAATTATGAAATGCGAATAAGTACTTATCCGATTTATGAGGAAATCATAAGTGACATTTATATACTTGGGGCTAAATGGATCCGTGATGCCAATGGAGTTCAAATCAATTGAAGAGATTGATCTAATACCAGCAGTAAGAGGGTGGTTTGAAATTGTGAGGAGATCAATCTTACCCACCTCTAACAATTTTGAGGTGACCAGAGAGAGGGCCATCATGGTGCATAGCATTATGATAGGAGAGGTAATGAACATAGAAGATATTATCCCTAAAACCCTCCAACGCATAGCAGAGAGCACTTTTTCAAACACAAAGTTTGGATATCCAAGTCTCATCTATTGCCTTTGTGAACAAGCAGGGGTGGTTTTTGAAGATGGAGATACCACCTGGGTGAAAATGGCCAAGCCAATCACTGTTAGAAGCATGGAGAGGGTTATGTTAAGCCCAACTCGAAGAAGAACACCAAAGAGGGGAGCTCCACAACCTCCAATATCTTCAACCCTTAATGATTTAATTCATATCACTCTTTCTAGTCATTTACTTGCTTGCTTGTAATTCACGTTATTTAATAGTTTTTCTTTAATTCTTGTCATTTACTGTTTATCTTTAATTCTAGTAATTTTATTGCTCTCTTGATTCCCTGTCTTTAATTCTTTCAATTTATTCATTGCAATTTAAATTCTGTCATTTATTGCTTTCATTTATTTATGCTCCTTTATTTGCTTTCTGTTAAATTCATTATAACTTCATTTACTTGCTTTTATTTCCATTAGATTCTGGCTTTCAATTTGTTCTTTAATTTTGAATCAACAAACTACAATTTGAACCTTTAACTAGAATCATCAATTAATCATGGTTGCTTTATCCGTTAATCCTCGTGGGAACGATAACCCACTCACTGTGGTATTACTTGATACGATTCAGTGCACTTGTCGAGTTGTGAGGTTGCTATTAGCCCGCATTAACATGCTAAATCTTGCTCGTCTAAGATGTGACCTAATTTTCTCAAACAGACGTCCCAATAAATTTCTTCTCGTACGCAAGATCTGAAGTGCCTACCAAACAAAATAAATCAGTCAAAAAAATAAGTCAACAAGTAATAACACAAATTCAAATTTCAAGCATATAAAAGATATGAGTTATAAAGTGTACCACTCGACCAAGTCTGCCTACTATATGGTCAACCTGATCCAGTCTATATAGGGTATCCTCGTACGCCAACAACTCTTGCTCCATGAAACTCCACTCTAATAGAATAAATTAGAATAAAATAACTTTAAATTAACTAAATTTTTATCAGACATATTCAAACTAAATCTAAATAACATAATCAGTTTGACTTAAACAATAATCGAAATAAAATAACTTAATTTAAAATTAACTAAATTATTACCAACCACATTTTATAATAATCAAATAAAAAGAAAAATAGAAGAGCAAAATTACCAAAATTAACCATAATTAATTCAAAAGAAACAATAATCAAAATAATTTTTTTTCTTAACTAACGCCACAAGATCATTTCACATATTCTAAACTAATAACACATACATGGTCATGTAAATTACATGTATCATCTAATTAACAAACTAATTAACATTTAACTAATAACTTAATCTAACTAACTAAAGAAACATGTTATGTTAAAATAATAAACAATAATAAATAAAAAAAACAGAAGAACAGAATTATCTAAATCTGACAAATTGAAGAGATTAAAAACTTTAATATTGTCAAAAGAAATAAGTTTCACAAGAAAAGAGAGGATGAGAGTGAAGAGAGTGAAAAGGTGAAAGTAAAATTGAAATGTGAAAAATGAAGTGGTCTCCCCTTCAATTTTTATACTGAACGAACTCAAAGTGAAGTTCGTTGGAGGTACGGTGAACTTCATATAATACTTAAAGTTCGCGAGAGGACGACAAATCCTATTAAAATTACAAAGTTCGCCGGAAGTGCAGCAACTTTGTCCAAAATATAAAAAAAATCAAAAAATTAAAATCTTAATAATTTTTTCAAAAAATAAATATTTTTTATTTTATAATAGAAAAATATCCAACAAATATGACACATCATATTCATTCATTCATTTTATTATCATTAAATAATTAAATAATGTGTATTTTTATTACTTAAAATAAATCTATCTTTTAATGGATTTTTTAGGATTATTAAGTTATTAAAAATTTATTTTTTTAGTGTGTTTGACAAAATTTTTATAATAAAAATAAAAATATTTAAAAAATATTTTTTTTAAAAATTACAATTTATATTTTTTTTAAAAGATCTTTTTATTTAAAAAAATGTTTTAACATAATAAATAAACAAAAGAATATTTTTATATTATTATATCTAAACATAATTACTAATAGAAAAATCCTACATCCAAGTCATTTATCTAACCAAACCCAATCAAGTTGTTATAATGTGTTTCTCGTTCATCGCTGCTGCTACTGCCTCTTCTTATTCTTCTCATTTTTTCTCATCTTTCTCTTTTGTTATCATCGTCGTCGTTGTCACTACCATCACCACCTCCTCCTTCTCTTCCTCCCCCTTCATTTCTCATTTGAATTTATTCTCCTCCTTCCTTTTTTTCCTTCTCCTCCTCCATCATCATCATCATCATCATCATCATCGCTGCTGCTACTGCCTCTTCTAATTCTCATCTTTCTCTTTCGTTATCGTCGTCTTGTCCCCACTACCACCTCCTCTTCCTCCTCCTTCCTTTTTCATTTGAATTTATTCTCCTTCTTCCTTGTCCTCCTCCTTCATCATCATCTTCGTTATCAACGTCGTTGTCGTTTTTTGCTTATACGTAAATTACATTGTTTCTTTTCCTCCTTCATTCTCTTTTAAATTTGTGTACATATAAGATTTCAATCCAATAAATGTACATTTAAGTCTAATTGAGAAGCAATACTCTTAAAAGAAGTAAGAGCAACAGAAAAAAAATAAGAAGCAAAAAATACAATATTAAAAAAGAGATTTTTATATTTTTATAAAAATATTTCGGTGTTAAAATTAAGAAATTTTGGTGTTTTTTTTTGTTTCTAGCAAGAATTCAATCCAATAAGTGTGAACCTACTTTCATTCAACTAAATAAGATTCTAATATAGTACAAACATGTTCATTCAAGTAATTTTGGTATTATCTTGTGATTTTTTAGTATGCAATTTACTTTTTACATTCATTCAATTAAATAAGATTGTAATACATGTTCATTCAAGTCTAATATGAGAAGCAATACTCCTAAAAAAAAGTAAAAATAACAATTCAAAACTCTTCCTCCTTCTCCTCTCCTCATTTATAAGTTTGCAGTAAAATTTTGGTATCAAAATTAAGAATTTTTTATGTTTTTATAGCAATATTTTGGTGTTAAAATTAAAAAATTTCGGTGTTTTTTTTTATAAGAATTCAATTCAATAAGTGTGAACCTACATTATTCAAGTAATTTCGGTGCTATCTTGTGATTCTTTTAGTATGCAATTTATTTTTTACATTCATTCAATTAAATAAGATTATAATACATGTTTACTCAAATCTAATATGAGAAGTAAAAATAACAATTCAAAACTACTCCTCCTCCTCCTCCTCATCATCATCATCATAAGCAAAAAAAATGCAGCATTAAAGAAGCTGTGTTTTTTAGTTAAATTTCGATGTCAAAATTAAGGAGTTTCAATGTCATTGTTAAAAAATTTCGGTATTATTTTTTAGGGATAAGTATTGTTTTGGTCCCTAACATTGAGGGTGAGAATCGAAACCGTCCCTCATATAATTTTTTATTTAGAATCGTCCTTAACATTTTTTTTTCGTATTAAAATCGTCCTTTTAATTTATTTCGGACAAAAATACCCTTTCCTGCTACTGGCACCTTTACCTCCACCACCGGCACCAACACCAATCCCAACACCAACACCAACAACAACACCACCAAGAATAACAACATGATCAACACAAATTAAACAAATCAAGGAATCAGGAATTCAACAAATCAACACAAATTCAACAAATTCAATAACTAAATCAACACAACCAGAAACACAAAGCAGAAAATTCAACAAGAGAAGCAGAAGCACAAATTCAACGATGGAGAAGCAGAAGCAGAAACTCAAGCACAAAGCAGAAAATTCAATAAGAAAGAAAAGCAGAAGTAGAAAATTCAAGCACAAAGCCAAATCAACAGAGAAGCACAAAGCCAAATCAGAAATTCAAAGCACAAAGAAGCAGATGCAAGCGGCATTGCAGGACTACCGGCAGCTCGTGGGCGACGGAGCGACGGCGACTGGGTAGATTGGCGGTGGCAAGAGCATGCATGAACGGCGGCGACGCACTCGACGGCTGGGTAGATCGGCAGCTCGGGCTCCCCTTCCCGGCGACGCACTCCACGGTGGCGGCAGAAGCGGCTGGGTAGATCGGCAGTGGCAGGAGCATGCATGAATGGCAGTGACGCACTCCACGGTGGCGGCAAAAGCGGCTGGGTAGATCGGCAGCTCGAGCTCTCCTTCCCGGCGACGCACTCTGTTCGTGGTTCTGGCGGCGGCTCGTGGGCGGATGGCGGCGGCGGCTATAGCAATGGCCTCGTCCCTTCCCTCCCGCGTTTCCTTCCCTCCCCCCAACCCCAACAAAAACATGTTTCCTTTGCCCTCCCCCCCCCCAAACGCGTTCTTTTTTTTATTTTTTTTAAATTTTATATTTTTTTATTAAAATAAGGGTAGTTTAGGAATAAAATTTTATTAAAAATGATGATTTTAATATGAAAAAATGTTAAGGACGATTTTAAATCAAAAATTAGATGAGGGACGGTTTCGATTCTCATCCTCAACGTTAGGGACCAAAACAATACTTACCCCTATTTTTTAATAAATTCTGCATAATTTAAAACTTCTCATCCTCTTCTTTTTCGTTATTATCATCATCATCTTCTTCTTTTCTTATCTCACATTCTCATAATTCTTCTTGTTTTACCCTCTTAACAAGAATAAAAACAAAAAAAAGAGAAGAAAAAAATCAAACAAAAAAAAAAGACATACATAATGCTGAAAAAATACCAGAAAAATAAAGAGAAAAAAAAACGCAACAACTGCATGCAGAGAAGAAAAAAGAGCGTGAAAAAAAAGAAAGAGCGCGAAGAAGAAAAAAAAGCGCCAATGTGTCACTGAGAGTTGGAGCGTGTCTACACGCTCTTATTAGTAAAATTGGTGTTTGTTAAGTTTGAACCAACTTAGTTAAATTTAGTTATAAAAAAATTTGAATATATAACGAAATTAAATTACTAAATAAAAAAATATTTTTATATAAAACATCTAAACATTAAATTATTTTAATTTTTTTTAAAAAAATCTTTTAAACAAAAATAACTTAAAAGAAAATATTTTTTTGTTAAAACTCACTCAAAAGAGTTCTGAGTCTCACACTTAATCGTGTACATTCGACATTTCTATGAAGAATAGGTGGATATGCTAAATTGTTAATTGTTCTTTATTTTTTTTTTAATTACGCTGCTATTTTTTAGTATATAAATTTTATTTAAGAGTTTATTTTTGGTTAATAAATTATTATATATACAAAATAAAATTTAAACCAGAAATTATTTTTAATATGGAAATAGATATGGTATTTTAGTTGAATATTGATATTTGAAATGTATTACAGTATTGTGGAAATCATTCAACATGTCCCCACATATTGCAACACGCCCCCCACGTGTTGACTTCTCTCTTACAAAATCTACCCATCTATAATTACACCAAATAATTCCATTTTAAAAAAAAATATCAATATTTTTTTTATATAAAATCAGTCAATTTAAACTCCAAATATTTATTTAAATAAATTAATAAACTAATAATTAAATTAACCTAAATTGGTTAATTGTTGTTTATATTAATGGCCCCATATTGCACGTGTTTTGTGATGCCATAAAATTAATTTGTCAATTAATTAGTATAAATTACTCTTTCTTTTTCGTTTTCCTCTTCTATAGTTTACTGGATTTTCTTAATAATTTATTATTAAAATAATAGTTTATCAATAAGTAAGAAGAAAAGCATAAAAATCCAGTAAGAGGTAGAAATTGTATTAGTAATGATTAGCGTAGTAATAGACACAAATTAAATTCATATTTTTATTTATAAAAAATATATATAATAAAAAATTTGATATTAACTAAATAATTATTTTATACTTTAAAAGGGTAATTTTTTTCAAATTTTTTGAAAAATATTATTGCTATTGTTATAAAATAACAAACAATATTTTTATGAATACAGAAGATATGCTAGCTGCTGATTATCGAATTTATTAAGAAGATATTTAGTTGAGAGGGGAATAAAAGGATATTCTGCAAATTATTATTATTATTATTAATTTATAATATATATCCATATCTTGGACAACATACATGTGCCTCTCCTACTTGTAATATTCAATTATTATTTTTTTTTTTAAATTCTATATTTTGGGGATTATAGAGTTAGTTTCGTCACAAGGACCACATGGTATTTATTATTGAGCGTTGAAACAGAGAAAAACAAAATAAATACGAAGGTTCAAGTGAGTTGAGGAGGGGTTAAATCAAAGAATTATTTTTACAATTTAATAAAACAGATTGTGTAAAATATTGAATTTAAGAGATTATTTTTAATTTTGTTTTGTTCTATAGTGTAGAATAAACATAACTGAAATTGCAGAGAATAAAAAAGGAGAAAAATGATATTATGATATATTTTGGTTTGTTACAAAATATAATGTCAATTTATGTCTATTTTTTATTATAACAATGGTAGAATTTTTACTATAATTTATTTGAATTACGAATATTAATTCTAAGAGATTCACACTCTTATAATTTTACCTAAAGGATAAAGTACTAAATTGGTTTCTTATGTTTGGGCGTAATCTTGTTTTGGTCTTTAAGGTTTAAAGTGTCCTATTTGAATCCAAAAAAATTTTATTTAGTTTCAATGTAGTCCCACCGTGAAATCAAAGTTAAATAATTATAAATGTAGTAGTATAAGAACAAGATCGATAATCTGGAGAACAAGTACAAACTCTAGAGGCACAAAATCAACTGTGGATGACTGGATGCATCAATACATTTATTTATCATTTTTATTACAACTTAAAATGAAATATTTTCTATAGAACTAAGGACAATGCTAAATAAATGTATTGATGCATTCACAGTTGATTTTGTGCCTTTGGAGCTTGTACTTGTTCTCTAGATTATCGACCTTGTTCTTGTACTGCTGTCATGTAAAACATTTCATTAATTATTTAACTTTAACCTCACAGTAGAACTAAATTGAAGCTAAATGAAACTTTTTTGAATTTAAATAAGACACTTTAAACCTTAAAGAACAAAACAAAATTATTACACCCAAACCTAAGAGACCAATTTAATACTTTACCTTGCTTAAACTATTTCAAGCTTAGTAACACATTTGCTAGGTACTAACTCAACCTTCTACGGGGAACTAAATCCATTTTAAACCAACACACTTTTCAAATTCAAAACACTCAAACAAAAAGATTAAAATGACTTTTGTATTATTTTTTTAATCCTTTGAATTTTTAAAATAAGCTTGAGTTTAGACTAAAGATAAACAAGAACACACTCAATAAATAAAGAATAACAGCAATATATGTCAGATCAAATTTTGTTCAAAGTACTTTCTTGGTTCGATCTTTCTTTTATAAAGATTAATATCTCCTCTTCAACGCTCTTAGCCATTGGCTTTGAATGAAAATCCTTTCCTTATTTAGCTTGATTGTAAAGTACAGCAATTGTGTAATTACTCAAGAATCTTGGACCGTATATCTTACTATCTTAATTGTGCAGCATCTTTTTAAATTTGGCTTAATATTTTATTTTTTATTTTTTTGAACATAGGTAGTTCAACACAATAAAGTGGAGCAAAATGGAACAAAAGACAACAAAAACCAAACATAAACATAAATAAAAAGTTGTAACCCGTTGTCATCTCCGGCATTGCCATCAACAACCAAACGGATTAACTTCACACCATTCCTTGTAACTCAAGAAGGACAGAATCTTTACTCCTTCAACATTTGTCTCTACTCTCTGAAAAACTCTGCTATTCCGCTCCAACCAGATGTTCCAAATAACTGCACAGAATCCTATCAACCATTTCTTTTGCTCAGACTTCTCACCTGTTATTCTAGTCCAACTCTCAAAGAACTCTTTAACAGTTCCCGGGGCGGTCCACGCTCTATCAGTAAGCATCAACAAAGCACACCACACCTGCCACGTAAACTCACAAGCAAAAATTAAATGGTGTACAAACTCTATGTCCTTTTTACACAACACACACATATTGTCATGATGATTAATAATGCCAAGTCTACTTAGCCTCTCCTTCGTGTTGACCCCGCCTACTAGCACAAACCATGCAAATAGCTCCACTCTTGGAGGAACCAACCCTCTCCAAATGGAACTTGTGAATTTGTAACTCGTGATGTCAGCTGGGAGAGTCTCTTGCTGTAGCACATGCACAAAGGAGTTAGTAGAAAAAATACCATTTTTATCAAATTTCTATACAACTGAATCCTTTCTATCAACCGATAATCTTACAACCCGTAACCGCTTGTAAAGTTGATTGAGCAGCTCTAACTCCCATTGGAAGAGTTCTCTCCTCCATTGGAAGTCCCATACCCACTCTAACCCATCCCAAAATCCACAGTCGCTTATTACGGATCCTTGTTGATTTGAAACAGAGAAAAGTCTCGGAAAATAATCTTTCAAAGGGCCACCTTGTACCCACGCATCCTCCCAGAAACGAATGTTTCTTCCATTTCCGACCTCCATGGACAGACCCCTGATCATCATATCTCTTGCCTGTTGCTCCTTAATATTTAGCTGGCAAATATCTTTCCATGGCCCCCCTCTTGAAGGCAAAGGTTGGCTTGATAACATTACAGATGGGTCCAGGTGATTACAAGAGCATACAACCTTCTTCCAAAGCGGGAAGTCCTCCTTTGAAAAGCGCCACCACCATTTGAACAGAAGCGATGCATTCCTAATTAGAGCATCTCCCACCCCCAAGCCACCTAGCTTTTTCGGCGCTTGAACTACCTCCCATTTCACCAGTGGTATCCTGTTATTCCCATCTTCTTTACTCCACAAGAACCTTCTTTGGAGTCCGATAATCTTTTCTGCAACCCCCTTTGGCATCTTATATAAGCTTAAGTAGTAAACTGGCAGGCTATTGAGAAAAGATTTTATAAGGACCAACTTACCCGCTATGTTGAGAGATCTAGCTTTCCATAAGCTCAGCTTGTCTTCCACCTTATCTATGATTGGTTTCCAAGTCTTCACCAGCCGAGGATTAGCGCTAAGAGGGATTCCTAAATACCTGACAGGTAAAACAGCTTCGGCACATCCCAACAGACCGCACATGTTCGTCACCCATTCCTTCTCACAATTGACTGAAATTAGGCTCGACTTTTCAAAGTTGATACTCTGGCCAGACATTAACTCAAAACAACGCAGAAGCCTCTTATAATTCACCAGCGACTCCGTTTCCTGTGGACAAAAAAGGATTCTGTCGTCTGCAAATTGGAGATGCGACAATTCTATATTGTCCCTTCCCACCAGCAGTGGAGAAATTCTGCCATTTCCAACCGCCTCCCCCACCATCCTGTGCAGAACATCAACAACAAGAACAAATAGGAAAGGGGAGAGAGGATCGCCTTGTCTGATCCCCCTCTCCATCTTGAACGGCTTGGTTGGTGACCCATTGATTAACAAGGACATAAATGCTGTAGTCACACATTCCTTCACCCAGGTCCTCCATCTAAGCCCAAAACCTATTTTCTGTAGCACTATATCCACAAAGCTCCATCTCACTCTGTCATAGGCTTTCTGAAAGTCCAGTTTAACAATTTCCGCTTGCTTCTTTCGCAACTTAAGCCATTGGATTGTCTCACAAGCAATGAGGGCACCATCATGTATTTTGCGATCCTTTACAAATGCGGACTGAGTCTCCCCCACTAGATGTGGCATCACTGATCGCATTCTTCTTACCAGCACTTTGGATATCACCTTATAGACACAGCCAACCATACTAATCGGTCTTAAGTCTTTTATTTCCTTGGCCCCCACAAATTTTGGAGCTAGGGCCACCCAGGTGACATTAGCATCTGCTGGTAGCTTAGCACTCTGAAAAAAGCCCAACACAGCTGCAGTAAACTCCTGGTCAAGCTCATCCCAACATTTCTTTATGAAGTTCATATTATAGCCATCACTCCCTGTAGCTTTACTGGACTCACAATCCCAAACTGCCTCTCGTACTTCCTCTGTCGACAGCATTTCCTCTAGTACTGCTGCCTCTTCGTTAGTAATCTGCTTAACCATCCCATCACGGATCCCAATCAAAGGGGCATGCTCCTGTCTATACAGCTGTTTATAAAAACCCATAATCGCAGTCTTTATTCTGGCCTGATTCCGTACCAATCTTCCATTGATCACTAAAGAATCGATTCTGTTGTTCCTCCTTCTTGCCGATGCTAGGTTATGGAAGTACCTAGTGTTCTTGTCCATATCTCTAGTATGCTTGGATCGGGACATTTGCTTCCAATGCAACTCCTTTCTGACATACCACTTCGCACAGCAAGTCACCAGAGCCTTACGTCTAGCCTCCATTGTTCCATCATAACTACCAGCACTAACCTTATCATCAATCTTCTTGATCTCTTCCTCAAACTTCTTTATCCTGTTGTCCATGTCCCCAAAATTATCCGTATGCCATCTCCTGAGCGGTACTGTCAGTGCCTTCAGCTTGTTAGTAAACATGTCGTCTCCCAAATTCCTCCACTCATCCTTTACCAGCTTCAGAAACCCTTCTTGTGTAAACCAGGAATCCAAACTGCGGAACGGTCTTGGACCCGCACAAATTCTAGAGTCTTCTAAAATCAAAGGGCAATGGTCTGATAGGCCCCTCGGCCCTCCTTTCAAACGAGTATCTGGAAACTCCTCAAGCCACTCCAAGCTGACCAAAATCCTATCAATGCGGCTACAAGAACGACCTCAAAACCATGTGGACTTTCGATCAATTAACGGTAAATCGAGTAGCTGTAAATCTTGTACCCATTCCTTAAAATCCTCCGCAGATGCCGGTAGACTAGTAGCGTCTTTCCTTTCTTCCAACCGCAGAATCAGATTAAAGTCTCCCATGAAGCAAAACGGAACCTGACAGAGACCGTCCATGTAACTTAACTCCTCCCACATCACCAGTTTCTCACTCCGAACATGTGCACCATACACCAAGCAGAAAGCACATTTGAAATTACTTTTTGTCAGAGAACCTTCGACGCACAGCCAGCCATTTCCTTTATAGCAGTTCAATCTTTTAAATAAGAAATTATCCCACATTAACAATAAACCGCCCGATGCACCAACAGATTCCACAAACTCCCAATCCACCGCATCACAACCCCACAAGCGTGCTACATCAAACTTAGTCACATCCTCCCTCTTCGTCTCAATCAACCCTAACATATTCAACCTATATTTTTTCTTTAACTCTTTCACCATACTCCACTTTCCATACCCTCCTAGGCCTCTAACATTCCAACAACTATAAATCATTTAAAATAATTTCTACACACCTTATTATGTTGTTTAGGCCTGCTCCTCCTAGCTTTCTCCTTTTGTTTTGCCATCTTTCTTTTTGCTGCGATTATTTCATTCTGACTTTGTAGAATCGCCATAATATCTTATTCATCGTCATAAAAAACCGCACCTGACTCCACTGCTAGCTTCAACATTTCATTATTCTCTACTAGTTGTCCTGCCTGCGTACCCATCTGATCAAAATCTGGTATTGCACATTCAATTTCTGTCTCGGATCCAGCATCCTCATTACGCCATTCATTCACATTGCCTTGACCCACACCTTCATCTTCGCCTTCTATCTCTTCCAATTCACTCACCTTTCCCCGACATATCATGTATTGACAGCCATGTTCAGACCGGCTTCTTACCTCATCAACAATTCCCTCCACTTCCGGTTCGTCTACAAAGCCAACAAGTGCTTTCTGTCCCACCGTTGTCGCAGCTCCCTCACTGGTGCATTTTACCAGAGCATGGCTATGTTCCTCTGCTCCCCCGCCAGACCGAACAGCCGCGCCGCCAGGACATTCAGCCGCGCCTCTCCTCGACGCACAGGGAAGTGAGTTATCCCGATCGCCCACGTCGTCCACCAAGGGAGGTGTCGCGCAGCTATTCTCGCTGAAGGCGCCCCTGGATGAATCAGCTTCTTTCGTCCACGACCCTGGAACGCGTGGAGGAGTCTGACCCGGCCCAGATCCACTCTCTTGGTGCTGGTATGGCCTAACCTGCTTCTCCAACCCAGACCCGCAATGTTGCTCCTGACCTGGACCAGCTTCAATACCGCATTCCATCTCCTGGCTTGCCCCCTTCTTCTTTCCAGGCCCAGATCCACAATGATACAGGGCTTAATATTTTATTAATATTGTTATTTTGTATAATTCTAACTTTTTTGATTTATCATTCTTAATTAATTTTTACATTGTTTATCATAATAATTAATTATAATAAAAAATAATTAATTATATTTATTATTATAAAATACTAAATTAAATTTTGACTCAATAAATTAAATAAATAAAGGACTGATTAGTAGGGAGATTGATGTAATTGTTGTCCTATCTTATCGTATTTATGTTCTTAAATAATTTGGAATTATTTAGCTTTGGCTCTTCAGAGATTTCCATGATATTACATAACATATTTGCATGGGAGTACCAACTATATATGCAAGTGACACCAAACTACTTCACTAGTGGATGATCATCTATAAATTTTCATTGTTCTTTTTTGTGTGTGTGTAATGGAATAAATTAGTCCTTCATTATACAATTAATTAACGGAATAAGATCTGTTTACTTTCGATAAAGTTTTCTTTGGCAACAATGTATAATAAATGGCACCACCCACTCCCTATAGTTTTCCTCCTTTCTCCGGAAAGAATGGATAGCTCAAAATAAAAACAATGCTAAAAAAAATTCATCAGAAAAAAAAAAATTGAGGGAGAAAATTTGTAGTTCATGGAAATTGAATGATGGAATAGGCCTTAACATGTTAAGCCCGCATAGGGTTAGCTTAGACCTTAGAATGCTTAATTAATATTTTCTGTTTCTGGTTAATTATTGTATTTAATTCAAAAACCATTAACCTATCTAACATACCTAGAAGATCCAAGTTAAGCCTTAAGAGATTAATGACCCCAAAGAAAAAAAAAGGTTATAAATTTACATTATAGTCCTCAAGATCCAACATTGTTTAAGGCTCTCTTTCTTTGAAATTTAAAAAAAAAAAAAAAAAAAATAGGAATTTGAAATTCAGTCTATCATTATTTGTGAGGCTTGTTGCATGAATGGGCAAAAATTGTCCAGTAATAAGGGAGCAAAGAAGCAACAAAAGTAAACACAACTTGCCATAGATTGTTCACTTTGAGTAAGCAAGACATTCAATCTTGAAATGACATTTAGAAACATGACAATTGACAAAGGATACTTTGTTCACAAAACCTCTTTTCAACATACTAAGAAAGTTCCCATAATAGTACATTTGCAACCATATATATGATGATTGATTTTACAAATGTATGTCACCTATACTTGCCCTATTTTACATTTGCATCAAGAATAATAATGGACACTTACAAATGAGACCAACCAACCCTATTTCCTTATTTTACATTTGCATTTGCAAACACACAATCAATACACTTTCCAATCATTTCTATTTTGTAAAATTTTTAAAAAGAAAATTATGGTTCTATGTGTCAAATTTGTTTGACATTTTAAATCATTTGGTTCCTCTGTTTTTCTTTTTATCCCATTGAACCGTCGGCTTTTAGGTCCTATTATTAGGAGTCTGATTAACCCGGTTCAATGTTTTAAATCCGTTCTAACTATTGATTTAGTCCTGAGTTTGGACAGAAATAGAATGCTTGAGATCACCGATATGTAATTCATGGTCACCCATTGGGATCCTTCGGACCCCAAACTCATCAACAACAGACAAATGCTTGCAAACATGAACACCAACACTAACCCTTTGCTTTGATCCAGCAGGAACAAGCACTTTATGAAAACTCACCAATTTCTTATCCTCTGACCAATTATTATTCCCTTTAATTGGTGGCTTAGAGAAAATCAAAAGGGTGTGTGTCCCATCCATTGACCCTTCATTCTTCACATCAACATGGAAGCCCATATGTAGGGCATCACAATTTGCATGGCTCACTTTGATTGAAGATGAGGCCCAAGTTGAGTTTGTTTGGGCTTTGAGGGGAGTTGAGAAGGACACTGAGACTTGTTTGGGTGCAAGTACTAGGGTTTGGGAGAATCTACTGTAGCTTAGTCCATGCCCAAATGGGTACACAACTGGGCCCTTGTAGAATCTGTAGGTTCTTCCTGGGTACCCTGTTGATGGGTTTGGACGCATGTCCATTATTGTCATTGGCACTTTCGATAGATAGCTTTGTGGGTACCATGTCATTGGAAGCCTTCCACCTGCCCAAAATTAGAGAAAGAAACAACTCAACTTTTTATTTTTACTATAAAAATGAAATCTGGGCCTTTAGGCCCCATCTTATACCAAAAAAAAAAAACGAAAAATGAAATCAAATATGACAGGATTTGGATTGTCACTACTATAGTACTATGTATATAAAAAAAAATTATTCTATTTTTGGACAAGATATATCAAAATTATTTTGTTGACCAAAAAGAATATGTTTTATAATTATATTGATTTCAAACTTAAAAGCTGCCAGTTTTCAATGTTCTGCATGCCACTTTCAAATTACAAAAAATAATCTAAACAATTTCTTGTTAGGTAGTGAATATATATATATATAACCTACTTCTAAAAACATAAGCTAATTCCATATAAATCCTAAATACTCTTATTTGAACTTTTTAATTTTTTTTTATTTTCTTTTTTTTTTGTAAAAGAAAAAAAAAAGAATTTTAGGGTACCTGGATTGGTTCTGCCAAAGATGACATCAGCAATGGCAGTTCCTCCAGCTTGGCCAGGATAACCAGCCCACAAAATTGCAGTGATCTTGGGATCATTTTTGGCGAATGAGACATCAACTGGGCCACCAGACATGATGACCAAGACAACTGGGCCCCTGGCGGCCCTGGCAACTCTGGACACAAGCTCCTGTTGGAGGCCCGGTAAGAGAAGCCCAACCCTGTCCCTGGTCTCAGCCTCTATGGACTGGTCCAGGCCCATGACAAGTATTGTTGCATCTGTTCGCCTGGATGCGATCTCTGCGGCTCCAAATAGTTGGTTGCCTCCACATGCAACATCCCTGCACCCTTCTTGATGTACGGTCTTAACATATCTTGAAATCCCTTGTAATGGTGATGTGTAGCCACATGCAACACCTACCCAAAATCAAAATACACAGTATCATACAAAGATCATCAATAACCAGAATTTATGTTGGTAAACAAAAGTTAGACCTAATTCAAAATTTAGTTAGTAATAAAAACAAGAGTTGTATTAACAAGTATTCTAAAAAAAACTATGAAGTATGGACATCTTGTTGTCATATTTGTATTTTAAACACATTTTAAACATGACACTCATTCGATAATCGTCTAATATGCATTATATTTTATTCAACTGTGTCTTAATAAAAATAAAAAAAATATATATTTTTCAAAAAATATTTAGATACAGCTAAATATTATCACAAGTCACAGTGTCTAATATAATTCTTTTGGCCTATTTTTTTGAAATGGGTTTAAAAATTTTATGTATTATTATTTATTATTAAAAAAATTATCTTGCATGATTTACTTAATTAAAAAAGACATTAAAAATATTTTAAAAATTTAGTTTGTGATTTAATATTATTAGATATCAAGATATTGTTACAATTTAACAAAAAAATATTTTATATTTTTAAATTAAAATTTTTGAATTTCCCAGATCAATTTGAAAATACACTTTAACTATGCTAAGCTAATTAATAATTGGTAAATTGGTGAAGACGTACCAGCATAGTTTCCTATCATTGTAACAGTAACATCTGAATTGGGCCCAATGACAGCTACGGTGCGAACCCGCGTAGGGGATAAAGGCAACGCGTTCCCTTTGTTTTCAAGCAACACGATGCCTTGTCTAGCTGCCTCAAGGGCCAGTTCTTGGTGGGCCGGGGTACACACATCTCTTGGGCCCAAATTCCCATACTGTTGGGCCGAAGGTTCACCATCAAACATGCCCAATCTCATTTGGACCGTAATAAGGTTAGCCAAAGCAAGATTAAGATCGTTCTCTGAAATGAGCCCTTGTCTAATGGCCGCATCCGTGTGGATCGCCAAGAATGGGCCGCAGTCCAAGTCCAAGCCTGCTTTGATGGCATCCGCCGCCGCCTCTTCCGGCGTCCTTGTGTAGTGTTGGCTATCATAGTATACTCCGACCGAGTCACAATCCGACACTATGTACCTATATACAAATTTCATAAGAAATTAAAAAAAAAAAAACACTATAAGCAATCATCCATATATATGTTAAATTTTAGGTGAAATCTCAAATAAAGTCGATTTCTTATGAAGTTGATATGTGAGAGCCGCCAGATGATTTGACTGATTTGACTAAATTTTCATCTAACGACTCTCAGATATCAACTTCACGTGAAGTCGACTTCACCTGAGTTTTCACTTAAATTTTAACATAACTTTGTCGATACTTTGTTCATCGACAGAGTCATGTGAAATTTTAACACAAAAGAATCGAATGAGAGATAAGTACTAACCCATTGAGACCCCATTGGCCGCGGATGGTGCTGCGAAGGAGTTCGGGGTCGGCACAAGTGGGCTTGCCATTGACCTGATTGTAGGAACACATGACACTAGCCACCTTCCCTTCCAACACACAAGCTTTGAATGGTACGTCATAGGTGTCCGCCAAGTCTTGCTTGCTAACCTACATGAATCCATATTTTCTTTAATTAGTTAGTTAGTTTTGAGTGAACATCTATTTATTTTATCTATGTATTAGTAAGTATTATATGTTATCTCGACAAACAAGTTCTATATTAAACAAATTAAATTATTCTAAAATATGTTTTCTATTGAAATAATCTTTGATGATTTGGTAGTTTGAATTGCATCGCTGTCAATTAACCCAAACTAATTGCAAGTGGACAAATGTCATTATCAACCACTTGCATCACTTTAATGAAAAAAATGCCTCATAGCAATAATGGAAAATAATACTTGTTACATCCCAAGAAATAAGAATGATACAAGCACCATATGGTTCTAGTCTCATAGCTTTGCAAGCTGAATATGGATATTAGATAAGGATATTAGATAAAGGGTGTGTGACTTTATATTCCCTCCAACGTAAGAAGTGAATAAAGGCAGAGGCATAGAGACATATAATGAAAAGTGCGATCAACGCCCATATAGAGCAACCACTTGAAGAACTTAGCTCATCACATGATTGGGTGGTTCCGAATTCAAGCATAAGATAATATATATATATATATATATGATTAACAGACCTAATTCATCTTCTAATTATTTTTTTAATATTTAAATAAATAAGAATTTAAATATATATCTGTGTTATTTAAAAAAAATACAAAAAATATAAAAATTACAAAACTTTCTTTATTTAAAAATTAAGAGGATAATTAAAAGAATGAGTTAAAATTCCTAATTATTTTTTATTATATATCTAAACTAAAAAAAATTAAATATTAGTTTGAAAATTCAACTATACCCTTATATATGCTTGATATTTATATATGTATATATATGGAGAATTTTTAAAAAATGGGTAAATTATATTAATTTTTCTGCCAAAAATGATGTGATGATATCAGACATAGTATGCTTAATTTGTCATGTCTGTATTTATATTTATATATGCATATAATTCAAAATTTAAAAAAAAAATACTAGAGAATTAGTAGAATTTATTATTTTTAGTAGCAGTTAGTCTATAATATTTAAAAGTGTCGGCTAAAAATATGTTGTTAGACCACTAAAATAAAAGTATTAGGTATTTAAGTTGATAACTAAATGTACTAACAAAAAAAAAATAGATTTTATTGACCCTTAAACTTTTCTCTTTCAAAAAAGTTAGAGTGCACTAGCTTTATGTGTTTATTTTTAGTTTTCATTTTCAATGTTTGGTGTTTCTTAGATTTTGCAAAGGACACGAGCTGAAAACAGAAAATATAATTTTATTGTTTTTATTTTTTTTCACAAAATTCAAAAATTAAAAAATATTAAAAATAAAAAATAAAAAATAAAAACACAAATCAAACGCACTAGTTTTCTTTTCTTTTTACAAAGAGAATAATACTATGTGTAATCTTTCCTAAATTATTTTTTTAAGAAATAAGTGTAATATTATTGACTATACAAATTAATTATATTTATTGAAACGTACCTTGGCATTGAAATGAAATCTGTCTATGCCGTTCCAATTATCAAGATCATAGGCAGTGTAGTGTTTACAACAAGCAGCCACCTTGAGCCGGTCACCCGCGCCGTTGCCTTGGAGTCCTTGCACATAGCTTGCAGCATATTTCGCGGCCAAGGTGGGGTCTTCGCCAGGAGTCTCCTGGCCACGACCCCATCGAGGATCGCGAAAAATGTTCACATTAGGACTCCAAAATGTCAACCCTGCAGCTCCACCATTGTACATTGCCCTTGCTTCATCAGACACCACCTGATGAGCATAGCAATCAAATTAAATATAATTCACATACTCATTCAATTGAATAGTACAATATTTCTTTAATTAATTTTTTAATTTTTTCTTGTGTCTTGTCTCAATATCAATTTGGCTAAAGCATCAAAGAGAATATTAAAGAAATACCAATTGGTAATAAGAAACAAGCAAGAAACTCTATCTTTGACAATTTTGGAATCTAAACGTCACATGGTCATGCTATAATGCCACCAAATGAATATCGAGTTTCCTTTTCTTTAATAATTTCAAGATTATATTGTACCTAGACAAGGACTTCCCTTCAATGTGTTTAGGTAATTAATTCTGGCTCATCAGTGTTACAGAAAATTATTAAAAATTAAAGCAACTGAATAATGACCTTTGGGAGCATCATCTATATTGAAGAAAGCGGCCTAAAAATAAACTTAATTTAATTTTATATATCGTTACCGATATATATTTTTATATTAGTAAAATTAATTTATTTAAGTTATTATTATTGTAAAAATAATATACATCTAAATATCTTGTCATAATACCACAATTCCACAAAACCTCTAATATTATATCATAAAAAATATTTATTCTAAAAAATAAAAATTTAAGTTAATAAATAGATACATAAATAATTTCTTCTTACAAGTCCCTCGGATATAATTAAATGGCATTATATAATATAAGATTCTCTTTCACATTCTTTCTACGTCGTAATTAAAAATATTTAATTTAAAAAAAAAAAAAAAGACGTAATGAAAAGGTGCACTCAAGGTTTTGCCACTTGAATGTAGAGGCGGTGTTGATGGGCAACACATCAAACACCTTGTGTTTGGTCAGTTTTCACCAAACAATAATTAATTACACAAGATTAAGAAAAAATCAAGAGGTGGTTGGATTTTATGTTTCACTAAGCAACATCCAACAACATGCAAAAATAATACTATAACAATCCTTGAGGAGGAGACTTTTTTGTGTATTGCATGCTTCATCAAGGAATTAGACGGGTCTCTATTAATTGTCACCGAAATCTTTATTAATTATTGATTATCCAATCTCAACATACACGTACATGTTTAACTTGTTAAATTAATTAGATACGTCAAAGGGTACTATATATTATATAAATTAAACTTAACCAAGCTAAGGGAAGATAAATAATAATAATAACAAAGGATAACCATACCAAAGTCCATTTAATTAATTAACCATCACAAACATGTTGCTTTCGTTTGTTTAATGAAATAATGGCGTAATGGGACTTCTTTTATAGAAACTGGTTGGTGACAAATTGAGTTGATGAATTTTCAACATCAACTCCCGTTTTCTTTAGCATATAAACTAAATATAAATTAGAATTTAATGTTGATATATTATCAATGTAAAATAGTTTTATACGTATATCTAATTACGTAACGTCACATCAATAAAAATAACTAGCTTTTATATTAACTACGTGAATAATTATTTAAAAAAATAATATAATTATATGATTGTATAAAACATTTTACACAAAATTAAACCTATAAATTATTATAAAGTGACGCGACTTGTCAGATTTTATATCATCTTCAAATGCATGCAAGGCACATGGGACACTGTTTGTTTCCATGTAGGAGCTGCGAGTAGCCGAGTAACACCATAATTTGATTAAATAACAAATATATTTTAACCCTTTTTATTTTATTTATTTATTTTTATATATACATTTGTCTTATTCTATCTGATGACAATTTTTATTTTCTAATAAACTAAAAAAAGGGGTTAGAATCAGCAAATGAAAATGAATGGTCTTTTGGCTCACACATATGATAGGACAGCAAAAACATATATATAACGGGTAGTTATAAATAGTTTGTATATGATTTATGAAAACAATTTTATTTTGTCGTCGTCGTATATCTATGTTTTGGTAATTATAATTGAAAAAGCTAAGAAAGCACTTGAGCCCTATTTATAGATAGATACCTTTTCAATTTTATTGAGGACTTGTAACTTGATTAGATTGGTAGAGAGTGAAAACTACAGCTTATTTTAAAGATTAAGGAACATTTTTTAAAATTCATGAAAATAATTATGCCCCGTGATTTTATAAATAATGAAATAATTATGTATAAATTAAACTATACACTAAAACTAATGATTTAATTATGGAAAATAAGTATCATTTGTTATTAAAGGCAGTGGTCCCAAAATAATTAATTTCTTATATCCAAGGGTAACTTATGGAAGAGAAATATGATAAGTGTACTTTATACTTCCACAAAAGCAATTGACCCTTTTGGCTACTGTCTGTATTCGAAGCCAATAATATGTTATGTTATCATACATATACTTTAGAGTTTAGATGCTTGTATGGAAAAATTATTAATTTAATCATAATTGGCCGAAAAGGAGAACCAATCAATGAATGAACAGCCTAACTGATGGATGAAAGGAAAAGTTGAGTGTATACTTCGCCACTCCTTTCCCTTTTTTTTTTTTAAATAAAAAATATAATAAAAATTAAGAGCTTAAAGGATGAAAAGGATATATTATATATATTTATATGTCAAGATTAGTTTCTTACATTTGAATAATGACAACTAGTTGCTTATTCCTGACATATATATTAAGAAATATATAAAAAAAGAGAAAGTCTATTATATAAAAATTTAATTCCTGACTTAATCCGTAGTTTAATACTTTTAATAATCTAGCAATTCATCACTATATTTTTAACTAATATTTTTAATTAAATATGAACAAAAAATAATAAAATTATATTGGTTCTATAGTATTACATACTGTTTTATTATTATTACTCAATTCTTTTATTTTACACGTGAACTTTCTATTTTTTTTCAGAAAAAAATGATTCATTTTCTTACAATATCATATTAAGATAAAAATTCATATACAATTATTATCTATACGTAAAGTTATTAATAAAAAATTATTAAATAATTTAATAAATTTAATTAAATTATTATTTAATCATATTTAACTATCAACACAAAGGCAACTGCTTCCACGCATTCAAAACTCAAAGGAGCACCATCATTGCTAGTTATAAACAAGAGTCACGCACACACATAAAAGTGCGTAAAAGTTAGAATAAAATGATAATATAAAAATGTTAAGAATCAACATTTTAATTATTTTTAATGAAAAAAGATAATTAATAAATTTTAGTCTAAATATAAAATAAATAAATAAATAAAAGAAGCTTTCTTATGTATCAATATTTTATGAATATGGATAAAGTATTGCATCCAATTAGTGAGTTGTGTTGTTTAACTGTTGAGAAAATGATGCATGGAGTAATGAAACGGCTACAGATGGAGAACGATGAAAAAATCTTACCCGTCCGATTTCAAGCCATAGAGACTGGTTGAAAGAAGCAGCGGTTGTGATGACCTGAGGGAAGCTAGTGGCACCAGGGAAGGGCCCACCGAACTTAGTCCCTGGGCCCACATTAGAAACACCGTGTAAGGCCTCCGACCACCACTCATAGCCCTGAATCCCAAGCCTTGGAACCGCTATGGCGTTATTAACCACCAGCCTTATCTTCTCCGCCAATGTGAGCCTCCCTATGAGGTCCTGCACCCTCACGTGGATTGGCACGTGCGTCCAACAGAATCTGAACGTCTTCGTTAAACCGTTTTTCGGGTCACATGCAAACGGCACCCTCCCTCCTTCCGCAATTGCCACGCCCCCACTACTTATCGTTATTGTTACCACAATAACTGACACGATAACCGATGCTAACAAACTCTTGTTACCGTTGTAACAATAATTAGAACAAGAAGGGGAAGAAGCCATGTTTGAATGATGAGTAAGTGAGAAGTGATGAATGAGGTGTGTCTTTGTGTGTTGTTGTGTATATATAGTGTGGTCATGGTGGTGGGAGTTGCGTATTTTAAAGGGTTTGAACTTTGAAGCTTTTTCATATCTTGATTGGGTTTCCACGTCGATCATCAAAATAATTGAAAATGAAAATCCAATTATTTGGATAAAATCATTCTAACATCCATCAACCTTATAATTAACACTTAACTGATTAATTGTATTACTATTTATTAAGAGTAGTGAGTGAGTGAGTGTGACTCGGAGTAACACGTAGTTGGACTCAGTGGGTATGGTAGTGGTGGTGAATAGTGACCTACCAGTTGGCTTAAGCATATGGTAGATGCTAAAATTAAATGAATAAATCAAGTTATATGCCATAACTTAGGAAGATTGACGTATATAGAATCGTACAAAATAACAACGGAAAAGGGGGATGTCTCTATTACTCTATATATATTAATGTTAATTTAATATAATTTTGAGTTAATTTATTTTTAACTTTTTTTTTTTCTGTTCCGAGAAGAGTGGGTCACGGACGGGAGAATCTCTCGTTTTCTTTCACTTTGTAGTTTGTACCGCGCGCTAATAGGCTTTCTATCCTACGGTGCATTTTTTTTCTTTTTCTTTCTGAAACAGGGTGCTTAAAAAATAATTAATTAACAAAAATTTGTATATATAATTAATCAAAATTTATCTTTTTCATATTATTCTATTTGTTGGTCAAAAATAAATAATAGAATCAATTTTAAAAACTGTACATCTAAGGTTAAAAATTACATATCTAAAATTGGTGTTAGCATTATTAACTAATTTTTATTATTTCTTCCAAATTTATCTTTTTGTTTATATGTCACATACACGAGTACATGATTATTCTACCTCCACATCTAGGTCTTTGTAATTATTTTATAATGGAAATATACATTTATTTTAAAGAAATAATAGACATTTAATAAAAAATGTTATTTGCACGTTTTAATGGCCTAATTAAAAATATTATTTGCACGTTAAAATTAACTATTAAAATTAGTCATTATATATTTGTGTATAAATATATGTATTATTTAATTTATTTGTAATATATATTATATTTTTATATATATTTTATATTAGTAACTAATTTTAGTGCATACCTAATATAATTATATATTTTTTTACATCTTTAGTATGAATTCAAAAGATTATGTGCAAAAAGTAAAAAACATATAGTATAAACAACAACACATAAAGACACAAATGTTTTAATTTCAGATAAGAGTATATATTTAAATAGATTTTTGAAAAATTTTGTATCAGATGTTTTTATTTTTTAAAAGAAATTATTTCGTTGAGATCTTTGAATTTTAATTATAAAAATAAAATATAAAATTTTGTTTCGCACTTTTAAAGATTTATTTATCAAAAATTTTAATGTAATATAAAAAATTTTGAATGAAAAATTTTAATGCAACTTTTTTTAGGGATAATGTTTGTCTACAAATGAAAGCATCATTTTAATTTGTGTTACAATAAGCTAAGGTGCATTGACATTGGGAAAATTACAGAAGTCAACATACAAATTTGACGGTTTGTGAAGGGTGTTTTTCTCTCTCCCCACCAAATACAATGACTGCTTCATTCAAAACCTCTGTTTCTGGTTGGGTGTTTACAACAACAAAATTCAAAGGCATTTTTTTCATCCCCGTGATGATGTTACTGCTTCTGACTAATAAAAACTTGTAAGAGAAAAAAAAAGATCAAAATCCCGTGACCCCATTTGCCCATAGAAGAATAATACGTACCCTGTTTTGTCCCTTTTTACCGAGCTATATTCACATCTTTCCACCCGTTTGCAACTACTTCAATTCTTTATTATAATATCTACAACGTAACACCCTTCTTTAATACTTTTTGTTTTGAATAAACTCCGGAATTAATCTCAAAGAATTCTAGATTATACAATTTGGTTCTCAATAATCTTTTATTTTCAAATTTTTTTTGAAAAATCCTTTTCATTAGATAATTTGATTTTTCTGTCATTTTATAAGGAAATTAATTTATTTTATAGTGTATTTTCTTATCTGATTGTTTTATAATAAACATTTTGTTAAAATTTTATTTGTCTAATAAGTATATTAAAAATTTGATTAAAAGTGACCAAATTAAAAGACAAAAATTCTGTCTAAAAAGAGTAATTATGAAAGAAGTCTAAAAAATAAAAATTTGTTAGTATCAAAATGTTGGATCTAAAATATTTTGGAGACTCTTTTGTTTTCTATATATCAATTTTGAGTACATTTTTCATGTGATGGAATTTTTAAGCCATTCATGTATATTTTTTGCATTATTTATTTATTTATTTATTTTTTTGAGATTTTGTGAGAGAAAAAAATGTTTTTTTTTTTTATTTCTCTTACTGTTTTTACCTTTTTCATATAATTTTGAAAATAAACAACATTAAAAATAAAAAAATGCAAACTAAAACAAACCATTATAGTCATTTATAAGAGAGCTTATATATAAATTAAAATTTATTAAAAAAAAAGTATATATTTATCGTTAAATAATCCGGGTTTCTTTTATTTTGTTCTTACGTAAAATTAAATTTCATATCATATCAGATAAAATAGCTAGAATGATCTTAAGCACGTATTCTCCATATTTTTTAAAAAATTCAAACAATATTTGTTCTGATTAAATATAAAATTATTTGTGTACCCTGTCATTTCAGTTCATCTAATCTCACCTGAAACCAATGAGCTTTCTAAGAATTCTCATTATTCTTCGCTCTTCTATTATTATAAACACAATAATTTAACCTCATTTCAACTATGTTATATTCAACATTATTTCCTAATTAGTCCTTACTTACCCCCAAAGAATAATATAATCAGATAGCATTAGTTATAATATGTTGTCATATATATGCATGCATGTAAAAAATTCTACGCCAACTTGTATACATATACATGATTGTATAAGGGGCTAGGTACACAAATGGTATTCATCTAGGCATATATTTATAATTTCGAGTGCAATTAAGAATTATTGAGATCGAACATATATAATAGAAAATAATCATCCTAGCTGTATAAAATTAAAATACGTATTTGCTTGTTATAAAAAATGTATTATACAACTGTAAATAAATTTGATTGTTTTTGTTTAATGTTCGATTATATTATTATGACAATTTTAATTATTTGATGAGAAAAATATTTAATTATAAACCAATATATATAAATAAATATAATAACTGATTTGATAGTTAATTTTTAGTCATATTTTTTAATAAAATAATTAAAAATTCTGACTCATTTTTTTAATTATCTTTTTAATTTTTAAATAAATTTTTTCTTGAAATTTTTATTTTTTAATGGTTTCAAAATATAATATTATTTATTTATTTATTTAAATATTGAAAGAATAATTAAGAGAATAAATTAAAACTCTCAATCATCAGTCTAAAAATGAATCATGTCATTGACTAAAAGATTAAAAAATGAAAATAAAAATTGGTGCTAACTTCCTATCATGATCATTTCATTCCCTTTTTTTTTTCTGTAAAAGAAAAAACAAGAAAATGGAGGAGGAAGTGAGGTTCCTCTCCAATAGTAAATTATGTGTGTGTGATGGGCTACCAACTGGTTTTAGAGTATGGGCATGTACATGCATGTGAGGTCCACAATAGCAAGATTCCCAGCCACATGCTAAATATACCACTATGTCAACACAATTTTTAAATATTTAATTAGATGGTGGTGTTGGAATTTTAGGCTCTTTAATTTCAATACCATCTATCTATCTTGAATTATGAAAAAATAGACGTGAGAGCACAAAAGCATGTCTGAATTTTTTGGTAATTGTACTTCTTTGATCTTTATTTTCAATTAAAATAATCTATCAAATTTTTATTTTAGATTAAATAATAACCTTTTGATTAGATAAAGATTGTAAGATGATTTTAATATATTGAGGATTAAAATTTTGAAATTCTATTTATATTTGGCTATTAATTTCTATTAAATTCTGAAAATTTATGTAAAATATAATATTTAGTTTTAGAAAAATATTATAGGATCATTAGAATTTATTATTTTTTATTATTAATTAATTATTAATATTTAAAAATATAAGATAAAATATATTATTAAATTATTAGACTAAAAAAATTAAATTAAAAAAATTGAGTTAATAATTAAATGATAGCAAAAAATAATAAATTTTAATTTTTTTAATTTTATTTTCATTTAAACTAAAATTATGAGTAATACTGATTTATTTCATTTAATATTTATAATAATAAATCAAATTATTTATATATAAATTTTATAATATAAAATAGTTAATGTGATTATAATTAATTATATGTATTATTTATAAAAAAAAAAGTCAAAATAATTATAATTTTCTAACAGGTGGAACAACCGAACAACTGCCGTTTCTTGTTTTATCTCAACATAAAAAAAGGTATATAATCATCATGTATGTCAGTTGAATATTTCATATTAAAGCAGGACATGTAATGTTGAAAATTAAATGAATTATTAAGTGATTCGTTAGTTCGTGCTTGATTGTGTGACAAAATTAAACAAACAACTTTTTGAGGAAGATAAAAGTGAACTGAAAAAAGTGACGGTGAAATTAATAAGGTATGGTTTAGTCTATTCTATATCTTTAAATTGTATCGGGTAAATGTAGCTAGAGTGCTAGACTAAACCTTTTCAATACAAGCCAAATTAATTATAAGCTATAAATTATTATTTTTCGCTTTATGCCTTATTAAAAAAAGAAAAGAAAAGGGAATATCAATTGCTTTTGTTAACACTTTGCTTATTAGCTAGCGAACGAATCGCACCAAAAAAAAAAATTTGCGAAACTCCTGTTGCTAGTGATGATTAAAAACCAAACTAATTGCAAATATTATATAAACAAACTAAAGATGACTCTGTATTATTTGAAGAAGAATTTGGCATTATCATGCAGTTTAGAACTAGAATCCCTTTAATTAAAAACTCATGTAATAATAGACTCATTGTATTTTTACATTTTCAGTCAATAAAAATTAAAAAAAATGTAAAAAATCGTAGTTAATAATTATTAACCGCAAAAGATAGCTATTTAAGATGATTTTTTTCTCTATTCATAAATGCGTATTCACTACCAGAAATTTTTAATATAGAATTTACTGTTAGAAAATTTTGACAATTTACTATCGAAAAAATAAGCCACTATTACGATAGAAATTTCTAATAAAACCCGACAATAATAATTAAGTGAAAAAAATTGTTCTTTATAGTCGGATTTACTGTTTTGTCGTTAAATTTAATGGTAAATATGACACAAAATATCTTTTGATTTGGCGAAATTTTATTGTCAGATTTACTATAAAAATATTTTCGACAATAATATAAGAAAATTTGTTGACGAAAATAGATGATATTTACCAACGAATAAAATCTAACAATAACCCAAAGCACAATGATTTTTTTTAATGAGGAGACATGACCATCTAATTTTTTCGAACAAAATACAATGGTTATTTAAACCCCAAATTTAAAAGATATCATTCCCTTCCTCACTCCATTCACAGCCTTGAAGCACCCCTCCCACGTACATACTCTCAAACCCATCTCCCTCTCTTCCCCAAATCGTCAAGTGGACAGTGGTCACTACAAGGTTTTTGTTTATTTATGACAGTTTTTTTTTTATTTGTGAAGGTTTATAACTCCTACTAAATAATTTGTAGGAGTTTTCAAAACCCCCAAAATTTAAGGTACTACGAAATTTTTTGTGAAAATTTTTAAAAACCTCCACAATTTATTTAGTGGGGAGTTTTATGTGTGTTTAGTGGGAGTTTTATATTGAACTTTTGTGACAGTTTAAAACTTCCACAAATTAATTTTTAAAATTAACAAAAATTAACTATTTTGTGAGATTTTCAAACCTCCACAAATTCTGTAATTATTTATTTATTTTTAATTTCAAATCATTCATTAATCTCATTTCATTTACATACTCTCATCTCATTAATTAGCTGCTTATCAATCATAGAATTTTTTATCAAAATTCAACACTAACAGTGTTTTTTGCACATGAGTCAAAATACACATGGATCAATTTCATAGAGTTTTCATTCATAATTTTTTACCCCAATACAACCAAGAGGTATATATTACAAGAACAAACATAAATCTAGAATTAAATTGCATTACATGAAAGGTACAACCTTATCCAGATTGAGAGTGTTCTTTAAAAATTGAGCAACTGAAGCAGGTTTGTTTTTTTACTAACTTATAATAATATCTACACAAAAAAAAGCAGTTTCAAACTCAATATGGAAGTTCAATGAAACCATAGAGAATTTTCAAGTAACTAAACCTTGAATGAACTACTTGCTTCCCATATAATTGAAGCTGTTTGAGAGACAGCAACAACAATTTGGATCAATATTTTGAGTATTCTGAGCTATTTTTGATAGAGCTGTAACCTACATGTTAAATTGAAAGACGATAGAGATTATTGTATTCACCAAAATGCACATAAATAAACTAAATGATGTTTATGCACACAAAATCACTGTCAGATTTTACCATTCTTTCAAATAAGTTTGGCGTGTCAAGATCATTTGTTAAGCTAAGATACACTCACAAGTAACTTAGTTGAGACAATAAGCCCACAGAACTAGAAATTTTTCCAACAAACAGGTTACTGGAAAGGTCTAGAGCTCTGACAACTTGCCTATCTCAGCTGGAATAGGACCAAATAACTGATTGTTCTTCAGTAACCTAAGTTTAGCAATGAAAAAATTCACTTAGTCACATGATAAAATAAGTTCATTGTATTTTATGACTACTTATTTTTTTCCTACCGTTATTTGGCATCTATTAAAAATTATTGGAAGATTATTATGACTATTTATGAACAAAAAGCATAATAAACAAGGCATCTTTCAGATACTTCTGAGTCAACAATACACCATAATTCACCATTAAATTTGAAAAGTATAGACAATTTATGTGAAGAATAAGAGAGACACTCACAATGTTCAGAGATGGCTCAAATTTCTAATTCCTGACGAAAGAGTTCCAGATAAACCAGCACTGGCCATTTTCCTGCCAAAACCAGAAAGTTACCACCAGCAATAAAGATCAGTATCATTAGAATACAGTGGATGATATTAGAAAGATAGAGAAAATACATAAAAATGCTAACAAGATCTTTCATATTTTTACTAGTTGGGGTTGAAAATTTCGATGGAGGAAAAGATAATAAAGAGAGTACTTTGGATGAGAATGAAGGGAATGAAGAAGTGGTAAGAGTTGGTGGCAATGAGATGAGAGAGAGTGGTTGAGAACAAGTTGGGGCCAAGCTTTTGTATATCCCAAATCAAGGAATTCGTTACCTACCTTTCATTAACCTCCCTAAATTCTACAAAAGGAATTGAAGAACAAACTGGCAACTATAGTTAGAGTACTTATTTTATTCATATCGTTGGACCTGCCAACAAAGAAGTCCCTAAGTCTGCAATAACTAAACAGCTGTCAGTACAAATTTCTGGATAGAAATGTGATCAGGTCAGTAAATTAGAACTGAAATCATGAACCATTTATGATCATGTCATAAGAAAAACTAGCAGAATTATACTAATTTTTTTGTTCTTCACATATCATTTTTTTTTGTCTCCAATAAGTATATCTCCCATATCAAATTCTTGCAAAGAAAAAAAGGATAAAAGTTAGTAAAAAAAGAAGAGAAATAAAAAATGCATTGTAATTTTTAAAGAAAAAGACTATATTTAATGATTAACCTCCCAATATCCTTTTCTTGACAAAGGCACATAAGTGTGCTTTCCCTTGTAGTGATTGGGATCAACACCTCCAAAAACAAGTTCGCTTCCATTCTCTTCCTCTGGGTTACGGTTCAGCCAAAATGAAAACACCGATTCCTTAACAAAACCTTGATCAAGTATATTGTACCTGTTACAGATTATATCTGACAAGAAACAGTGATCAGATGAACTTGAAGAAATAAATAATCAAAATTTGGATGCTAGCAGTACCAAACTGGAACAGCTTTCCCAACTACTATCTCTTAAAAGTGACTAGTACAAAATAATTAGAATGCTCTATTCAAACAATTGCAAACAAAAATTTCATTGTCTTAAATCAATTCTGCTACTGAACTTAAAGCAATCTGCATCATGAATTACCATCATCCTTAGAAACTGCAATAAGGTTAGTTAGACAGTGCATTAACCCTGACATGAGCAAAGATGTTATAATCAACTTATACAATAAAATATAAAAAACAAGAGTTGAAAAAATAAAATGAATGAAAATGGTTCTACTTACTAACCTGAGGGTCATTGTTGTGCTTATCAAATATCAACATCTTTTGCTTTGCTCCAATGGTCTCTAATATGTGCTGTTGTTGTCAGGAAAAGTATCAATTTTCAAGAAAAGGGAAGAATCTATTATGCTATTGTTGAATCAAGAGCATAATTAATCAATAATCATGAATCGGAGCATGGAGTTGTTGAATCAGGAGAAAAAAGAAGAATAAAATAAAATAAAAATAGCATCAATTATAAAATGATTAAAATGGAGAAATAAAACTCAACAAGAAAGTTATAATTGAATTATTGATTGCTAACTAAATATGCGATTCACATTGTCCGATCCTTCGATAGAAGGTGACGCCGCGATACTCTGAGCTTCGGGACCTCGGTCCATGTCTAATCTTCTTCACCTGTTGCGCTCTATAAAGAACCATTCTTTGCTCCACCGCCGCCATTGCCATCGCATTATCATTGCCGCCACACTACCACGACTGCGATCTTTCTTCATAACAAATTCCAACCACGTTATATATGCATGAAAAATGTAGAGAAAAAGTGAAAAACAAAAGAATATCCAAACTGAGTTAAATAAATAACAGTAAAAAAGAAAAAAAAATGAACAAACAGAAATTGAACTTAGGTGATTGAGGAGAAAATTAAACGCGTCGACTGATAAGCTTGATGGAGGCGCCGACAGTGGCTACGAACTCACTCTCTCTGATCTCAAAAGCTATGGCGTGTAGACGAAGGAAACAACACATTGATATAGAAGCTTGATGGCGGCAACGACGAGGACATGAATGGCAACAGTGGCGAGCTTACTCTTCCTCTGATCTCGAACATTGGAGCGAGCTTGATGGTGATAATGGAGAAGAGATGAAAGTGGTGGCGGTAGATCTAGGGTTTCAGATCTCACATAAACATTGATTTAGATTCTGGACTATTTTGGACTTGAAATTTTAAATTTTAACTAGCAGTAATTAATGGGAGTTTTAGATTATGCCACAAATAAAATAGATTGGGGAGGTTTTAAAAAACCTCCATAAAAAAAATTCCATAAATAAATAGAAATTTTGTAGTGGGTCCCGCTACCAACCCCTCCCCTCCAGCCCTAAATTTTCACCGACTCCTTTATTCCTCTATATCTTTCTTCTATCATTGATTTAAACTTCTCTTTTTGACCAAGTGAGATTAGAGAAAAGAGATCCGATTCTGCTAATGATCCTCTATTTTTTCTAGTAGTTCATCATCTTTGATTCATATATGTTTTGCTTGATGATTTTGTTTCTATTGGCGATGTCTTGCTAGATTGGCATATCTTTGTTCGTATTTCTAACTTTTGAGTTTGCTTTTGTGCCTCTAGCTCTAGAGATTAGAACCACTTCAAAAGAAATTTCACAAATGAACTTTGAATGCGAACCAATTAACTCTGAACTATTCAAACACCTCTATATAAAAAAAAAGAGAACAAGCTAAGACTTTGTAGATGTATGAACGGTCCAAGCATTTACATATAAGTCTCAATTTTTTAAAAGAAATTTCAAATAATATTAATTTCAATTTGGTAACAAAATCTTTTTGTATTGTCTAGAATAAGTATACACAAAACTTGGAAATTAGGACCTTACAATGTCAATAGTATCAGAAAGGCCAACAGATTGAACAACTCTATGCAAGTGGAGACTCTTAAAGAGCCATATAAGAACCACATTTACGGAAAAGAATCAATCTTTTACTACCAAAAAATGTTGAATACCGTCGAATTTACCAGCGAAATAACGAAAATAATTTTCTAGTAAATTGATAACCGTTGAATTTAGCGTCGGATTGTTTCCGACAATATAAACCTTGTCAGTAAATGTTTACATTGAATTTATTTTTTCCAACGGTAACTTGTAGTGGAATTAGCGATGGAATACGATGTTTAAGTTACAACAATCTGATGCCACTTATCATAAAAAATTATTCGACGATAACTGTGGCGCCAAAGGAGACTTCGTGCCTTGTTACCATAAAAAAAATCTGACAGTGAATCCAACGGAAGCATCAATTTTTTTATTTTTTTATAATAAATCTGGATGATCGTTACCGTTAAAAAAATTTTAACAGAAAAGTCAATTTTTCTTTTCAATCTATAATGAACCTCAATAGTTAATAATTGATAGTCAACTCCTAATTAGTAAAGAATAAATTAGTAATTTATCTGAAAAAAGTAATTTATATATTATGTGAAATATTAAATATACAAAATAAAAATATGAAAGGAATAAAATATTGCTAAACTAATCAAAACAAAGCCCTAATGACTATATGGAGTGTGATAGTCTTTGTTGTCATAATCAAAGTTTGATAAAGAAATACATAAGATAGAACTAAGACTAGCGTTCATTATAATTATATGATTTCACTAAAATAAGGTTCAAACATGCAACAAACTAGTTAAACTATATTTAGGTTAACCTTATTTAGATTTATCATCTTTTTTCTCTAGTTCATCATCCTCCTCCTTCAAGGTAATTTTTTGATAATTGAACTCATCTTCTTCTTCTTCGTCGTCTCCATCGACCTCCTCTTCTTCTTGAAGATCGTCATCCTCTAGTGGTAGTATGTGATCATCTACCCTAAGATTAATGATGTCATCATCCATGACAGCCGACTTAAAGGTGATCGGGTCATCGGTGTCCACCACCATTTTCAAAGGAGTTGGGTTATCAATTTGGTAAGTGTAACATCCTACCATACAAATCCTTACGCTATAGTCGTGAATGAAAGGTGGTGAGGCATTACGATGCCTAAAAAAAAATATACATACATTGTATTTGAAGATATTTAATATAATTAGGAGCTTGTGAAGAAAAGATAACAAAACAATCACCGTATCACTCATGAAATGTTAAAGATAAACAACATTAGATACATAACAAGAGGGACATAAATATAAATAGAAGATTCGGAATAGATACATAAGTAGTATTAGTCTCGACATGTGAAAAAAAGACCGCCTAGACAATATTACAACCCAAAGTATACAAAATATAATCATGTTTCTCCATAATACAGAATCTCTAAGAAGAATATACAAATACATATTCAAAAGTTGAGAATAAACATCTAAGTCCAAAATGAAATCCAACAGACAAGTCTTTGCTTTCGTCAAAAGGAGTCATGCACACTTAATAAGGTGTGTCACGCCCTGTATCTGAAAATCAACAAATTCCATAACGGGTGAGAAGGCGAAGGTTTCCAGTAGGGTAATAGTTCCAAATAAAGATTATGTAAAACTATATGAACCTGTTAGACAATCCTAGTCTCCAAACACACAAGGTTCATGCCTAGGATTCTACTAATCCCAACAGGGTTATATGGTAAGTCTCAACCCTCATCCATTATTTCTAGTCTCAATCCTTTCCAGCACAAAGCCATCATCAACATACATCATTCAACACTATCCTAGTGCATTTAACCTAGATTTTCATATAACTTTACAGAATGCCTATCCGAAACTAAGACTTGTACTTTAATGACGCGGTCTCCCAACCTTTGAATTTCTTCTCCGCTTAATCTCAAGCTTTAACTCGCACAATCAAGTCTCAACTGATCCTCCTCCAAGCTCCCACCAATCAAGCCAAGCTCCCAAATTTGTACCAAATCAACCCAAGCATACAAGACACCTTATTTCATCTAATTTCATCAAAATCTCAATTTACACTAGGGTTTTGTATGTAATTAGAAAAATCAAAAGAAAAGAGTTTTCTTACCTTATACCACGTGTTCATGGATCAAAATTCTGCTAAAAATGATAGTTAAGCTTCTCCTAAACATCAAAATCACAAATCACTCAACATGTCAAACCCAAAACACGAAATCAAAAAGAAAAACTAAAAATGGGACAAGAATTTTCGAAATTCCTTACCACACTGTTAGATAGAATTGAAGAAGGAGTCGAGACGAATGGGTAATTGTAAACGAGTCATCGATCGGACCTTTGATTTAAAAATTATGTGAATCTTAGTGTGTATGGTGAATAGTGAAAATTAGGGTTCCTTCTCTTTCTCTCTTCTCTCTATCCACTGCTCTCTCACTCTTAAACAGAAAAAGGTTGCTGAATTTTCACTAAATGGGGTTGGCTTATATGCTTTGGATTTGGACTTGGGTCCAATTGAAATCCCAATTCAATTTTTAGCCCGTTTGATCTCACCTAGGGCCAAAACCTTTATGATAAGTGCTCAATTTTTGTTCTAAATATTTTTCTTATCATTTTTATAATTTTAGTTTTCTCATTCACAGCACCGAACTGACTTAAGCCGGTACAGTTAATTTTAACGTCAATGCATATTTTTTTTCAATTAATTATATTTTTGCACTCAATTTTATTTTCTAAGTTAAATTATCACTAGTAATTTTTCAAATTATAAATTTTTTATTTCTTAACTCCTTTTGTTTATAATTAATTTATTATTAATTATTTTTCATTTATCTGGGTTATACAATAAGGTTGCTGATCCCTTGTCGCATAAGACTCGATGTGATCTTTTAACTTAGTCTTAACCACAATAACCCAACTAGACTTGCATGACTTTAGATAAGACAAATAGTATACTTATAGTACATTTTGAGATAGAATAAAATGATCTAAGTACCTATATTTCCTGGTCACATTTACTTTAGTGATATTGTAGTCTTTGTACTTTCGTGTTCCTTGTCGCGAACTTGGATCATATCATTCACATTTAAACACCCACACCTTGTACATAGTGCGACAAAAATACTCTAATCGAATTATATTGTGCAACACACTATACCAATTAGAATGACTACTGTCTCTATCCCCACTAACTCAAATTTCAATGTCTGTTTTCTTCCCCACTTATTATTATAAAGAATGGAATCGATATCCATTAACATTGTATATCGGGTAATTTGTGCCCTTCTATAATTAGAATTTTTCACTAAATTTAATTATTATTTTCTGATAAATCAAACATGTTTTAAACAATCTAAACGAAAATTCGACAGAGGAAACATCTGCCAACATAAATTAGAACAAATACACATTCAATAAAACATCAAATCCTAACCATTCTAGCGTGCAACCCCTTATAACCACAAATTTTCGGCAAATAAGAGTTTCGAGAATGCACCACTACGCAACATTCTTCCACTTCCGTCTTAAAACTCTATCCTAAAAAAATTTAGTCGGGCATAAAACTTAAACAATTCATTATATTCAGAAATAGAAAACCAACTCAAAATATGACTACACATACTATGAAAGAAATGAACTCCAATTAATCTCAGAGAAAATAGCACCGTTCTAATAAAAAAGATAAGTTATTAAATTCACAAGGTAAAACTAATTTAAAAATTAATGTGAAAGAAATAAATAAAACTCAACATTGCAATTAATTAAAACCTAATTCTAATTTCACCAAATTAACAATAGACATAACAAAAATAAACGATATAAATTCAATGCAATGCAATTGAAAAAAACTTATTCATTAAACTCAAATAAAATTTTTCATCAGCTCAAGTACTCTTAAGTCTTAATATTCGAATAAAATCTTCTAATAACTCAAGCACTCTTAATTTCACTCTATTTAACATATCTTAATATTATTTAATCTCTAATTATATTAAATTAACATAATAAATTATAATCACACATTTCATTAAACAAATCTAATAGTAATACTAATATAATTCGTCAAAATAAAAATTTGTTTGCGTCAAATCCAAAAAATTCGACGGTATGTTGTGTTTTAGTCGAGGATTTTTTTATTGATTATAATCCGATGATAAATATGATGATAAATAATTTTTTCTCAATTTAGACTAGACGTTCTTTAGATAAGGAATTGACAATAAAAATTAATTTCGTTGTGGTATATCGTATATAACGGTTTTGTATATTTGAAGAAGAAAAATATTTTTAAAATAGCTAAAGCGTCATTAGATATTTGTATATGATATAAATTAGGTTTAATTATTTTGTCGTTTTTATAGTTTACTGAATTTTTAATTAGATTCTTATATTTTTTTTTTCAATTGGATTCCTATATGCCATATCAAATTTTGTAATTAAGTCTCTACCTTACTAAAAACGTTGAAATTAATGAAATATTCTATTAAACTATAAAAAATATTCAATCAAGTATTAGATATATTTGTTTTGTTTAACGGAATATTCCGTTAATTCTAACATTTTTATCACAACAGGGACTTAATTACAAAATCTGATATAGTATAAGGACTAAATTAAAAAAAAAAAAGTATATAAATCTAATTGAAAATTCAGCAAAACTATAGAGACTGAAAAAATAATTAAATCTATAAATTATTTGAGTAAAATTTCTAACACAAAATAGATCATTCTTGGTTATTTATTTTAATATTTTTACTATGTGTTATGAACACTTAACAATTCCAAAAGTTGATATTATTATTTCCGTTAATATATATTAGAAGCTTTAAGTGTGTTACATGAGCGAAGTGGGTTTGTTTCTA
Source organism: Arachis ipaensis (assembly GCF_059453495.1). Lineage (NCBI taxonomy): Eukaryota > Viridiplantae > Streptophyta > Magnoliopsida > Fabales > Fabaceae > Arachis > Arachis ipaensis. The sequence continues at coordinate 16,040,791 of NC_142439.1, read as the reverse complement.
TTTTCCATTTGGCCCATCATATCTTGTTTCGATTATACTAAAAGTATTCTCTACTACTCCATATGAAATTAGGTGGTTGTCTTTATTTTTGCAGTATATAGCTTCTTTATTTTTTGGTTTTTTGTTTTAATTTTTTAACAATAGTTAGATATTCTCTGTAGTTAAGCATAAAGCAATTTGTATTATACACATCAGTGGTTAAATGAAGACAAAAATAGAACAATAACCGAAATGGTCACAAAGGCATTTTGTGGGTAAAGCTTAAACTAGAAGCATAGCACGCACCATCAATAATTATGGTAAAATGTAATCCTTTTATAGTTGAAACTTTGTTGTGGCGTAGTTTTTGGTTTGAGTACCTATCATTATTCATTCACATATCATATTTCCTAAGTTTGTTATATTAATCCCACGTCGATCCACGTTATTAACAAACAATTGCATGTGTTTTTGATGGCATAATAATAATATCATCATGTGAGAGGGTTTTTTTTTGGGCCCTCTCGGAAAGGTATCTCAACATTTTTTTTTAGCATCCCATAATTGATATTTTTTTTTTGTCCACGATATCTCCCAACTCGACAGGTCAAGAACTAATTCGTTGTGGATCTGAGCTCCATTTAAGGGTTTGTCGCTGGCCTAATGAGTTGCTGTATGTACAAGGCGGGATTTAAACCCCTGACACTTGCTTAAGCGGACGAGTGAGTTGACCACTCGACCAACCCAAGTTGATTGCATAAAGAGATAAGCATGCATAAAAATTAGAGCAATCAATTACATAAAGAAGTATAATAAACACAAATTGTATATATGGCAATAATAGTTATTTTAGTTTTCTCCTTGTCTACTGTAAAGTTATGGCTTATTATTTTATTAAAAACTCCAAATTTTATTCGATCAATTTCAGACTACTATTTTCTGAGATTTTAATTTTATATATTGTTATTGTAAAAATATTTTACATAACTGTACAATAGTGTATAAATGTTGATAATCTGTTATGGTTTAAATTCCTAAAAAAACTGCCAATATTTTCTGTGCTCTTTGTAGCGAAGTATTTAGTTTATTGTAAAAATCTCAAGATCAAAGATATAATGTACATGACTAATAGTATAATTTTTTTCATAGTTAGATTCCCCAAGCAGAAGCTAGCTAGCACCTATACGAGGGAGTGAGGATGAAATGTTTTTTTATTAATGATGTATTAAAATTAATCTTTGACTTTTAATTAATTAAATAAATTTATATATAAAATAATGGTAATAAATTATGTTTTCGTTGGAGAAATAATTGCAATAGACATTTAATTAATGAATTAGATCATATGTATGGTCTTAATTATGTTTTCGTTGTATCTTTTATATACTTTTCTGCTCATGCCAAATTCATATACTAATTATAAAATACCGGTTTGATCATGATTCCAAATTAAAATTTCATAACATTGGCTATTTGGCTTCAAGTAGCTTTCTGCATTCATAACATAATCTTGCTAGAAGATCTGCTAATAGCACATTATATGATTTCATCAATTTTTATCATAGAAATATGTGAATGCTATTACTTTTTTTTAAACAAAAAAAGTTTATGGAGATAAATTAAATAATATCCCATATATTAAAAAAAAAATTAGACTACGTGTATACTAAAAATTCGACAATAATCAATCCCTATGTATGAAATTATACTTTTGATGATATCTCAAATTTTTTTTGTTATAGTATTGTAAACAAGTTTGATGATCGATTATTCCTTTATTATAGATTTGATTATTCTATTATGACATATTTAATTATTTATTTTGTTAATTGATTATTTAGTTAAAAAATATATAAATTAAGAGTATAAATACACATTATGTATTAATTGATTTAGTGATTATTTTTAGTGTACGTAGAATATTTTTTATTTGCAAATACTTTCTATTGTCATTTGTCAATGACAAAATAATTCCCAATTATACAAAATATATATGTATTTAGTCAAGGGGTGACAAAAAAATCATTAAAACGAATATCTAGAGATTACTTTTTACAGAAATAAAAATAAAAATTTGTCAAGTTTATGTAAAAATGGGGATTTGTGCATCCACGAGTATGATTTAGAATTTAAGGATTGGTCTCTTTATATTAAATTTCTATCTCTATGAAGTGAAATTACAATATAATTAAAAAATATTCATTTCGATACTTGATTATTTGGTTGAGGGGCAAAGTGTCTCTCAATTATTTCAAAATATTTTATTGAGGTCTTTATCCATCAAGATTATTTATCAAATTATCCCGTTTAATCGGTTGCAAAATGATAGATAATCAACTAACGTATTAGATATGGGTGTCACATAATTAAAAATAATTTCTTTTTTAAAAAAATAAAGTCTAATATAAACCCCTATAATTTTCAAAAATAGACAACACTTCTCAGAGATTGCCTTCAAAATTAAAACGGTTCTTTAATAAGAAAAAAATATTGCCTCTCATATAACACAATGATCGTATATGCAAAAGAAAGAAACTATGGCTGCACATAGATCGGATAATATCCGCATATTCGCGGTAATTATTCGCATTCGATGTAAATTTTGCAGATATTATCCGATCCACAGAGTCATCAGATCGGATCAGATTCGATTCGCACTATGGTAGAATCGGATTGCGGATTTGGCAGTGATATTTGCGGATTCGATCTGCAAATCCGCATATCCGCATATCCGCATATCTCATATAAATAGCATAGTTTAACAAAGTAAACCCTAATGTGATATGAATTTTCACTACAAGAGAGGCGGTAGATAGCAGCGGCTATTTAGCGGTGGTTGGTTGAGCCGCTGCTATCTCTCCATTTTGTGGCAGCTGTAGCGGCCAATCTGGTGAACGCTGCCAATCTGTTTGAAACGCCCCCTGCCGCTCTGCCCTTCAGTCTCATTATCTTTTCTTTCTCAAGACAAACCAAACTTAACCCTAACCCATCTTTCAACCTCAAACCTTCAGATCCTACCAAACTCAGGTTTCTTCTTCTTCTTCTTCTTCTTCCACCTTCGCCGAACAACCATCACAAAAACCCTTTTTTCTCTTTCTCTTCCCTTGTCTTCTGCCTTCTCTGTCTTGCCGCCGGCTACCATCCAGTGCCGCCGCGACCATCTTCTTCCCCTCCTCACAACCTTGCACTGTGGCTCTCTAGCTCGCCCCTGCCTCCCTCATTCCCAGTAGCAGAATCAGAATATAGCCACTCTTGTTCCAGCGAGTTCAGATGCTGCAGTGGCTGGTCACTGCCACTGCATCCCTCTCTCCTGAATTCTTGCTCTATTCTTCGACTCAGGTTCTTAGATCACTTTTTCTTCTCTATTTAAGTTAATTTAGGATTAGTTATATGTTGATTCTAGTGTTAATTTGATTTGGTTAGGATTATTTGCCGCTGTTAGTTGAGTTTAGGTTAGAATTAGGATTTTCTGATTAAAATTAGTGTTAGTTTATATATAATTAAACATGCTGTTAAGAGCTTCTTGAGTTTGAATTTCAATTTGTTTGGATTAATTGACTGATACTTTGCTGAGTCACTGCGAAATGCTGCTAATTTTTCATGTTATTAGTGTTGAATTTTGATTTGGTATTGCAAAGAATGCTTGTTAGTGCTATTTTGTGTTGTTTATGTTTTTGCATGCCAAGTGTTCGACAATATGCCAAGTGTTTTGAATATGTTTCACTATACTGATCCGAGCAATTTCGACAATGTTTTGCTACATTTTGTATGAGAATTATTATTATTTTTTGGTTAAAGGGAAAAAGTAGGATATGTGATTTATTATTTGCTGTTTATGCTTCATTTTGGTGTTTTAGAGCTATGATGATAAAGGGTCTGTCATAGATGTTATTGTTTGGCATGATGGAGAGGTCTAGAAGGTTGCTCTTAACACATAAAGTATTGAGGATGATCTAGAATGTGGGAAGCTTGCTAACTTTGTACCCTTAACTAATTACAGGTACATTTGGTTGCTAGTGTTTTCTTCACTTTCCATTCAAATTTTCTGAGCATCACTCTTCTCTGCATGCTTCCATTTGGATTAAGTTAAAGGGTACTTCATTTTGACCCTTTGTCTATATATGCTATACCTGCATGCAAATGGGCGTTGAATTCTTTGGATATGCATGGAAATAATTGTCAAGGTTTGAGCTGATATTAAATGAAGTTTTGTAGTTGACTGATCTATAAATAGGTTATTGTTTTCCATGGAGATTGTGACAACTGCAGCTGAATTTGGGATAAAGCTAAACACTACCACAGTTGAAGAATCTGAACAAATAAAAACAAAACTGGTTTACAACCCAGAGCTGAATTTTGTGTGGTCCAGGACATGAAATTAAGTATCATTTAATCTTCAAAGCAGCATTTAATTCAAATTCGTGTCACTGTTTTTAGTTGCTAGCTTAAAATGTTTATATTTTTAGGCTCAGATTTTCAGTTTATTCGCTTATAATCTTATATTTTAAATTGTTATCAATTTATTTCCATGTGACAGTTTTATTAGTGTAAAACTTCATGTCACTTTAACAAGCTAATTAATTGACATTTTAACCTTTTTTAATTTTTATTTATTACCCAAAAATCTAAACTTTTTCAGCATTAGAAGCTTTGGGGAAGACAATTCAACTGGCATAGTGATGAAAGTGATTTAGATACAGCAATTATTAAGGATACTACTAATGGTGTCAGGATTAAGACTTAACAGGTACACCTCCTAATTGATACTTTACTTTTTTTATTGTCTTTTATTGGTAAAAATTTTGGAAGGTATTAATTCATTGCATATAGTTGAAAATTGAAAGTTTTAGTTTTTAATTAATATTTTTTACTATTGAAGTCTTATACTAACAACTTAGTTTGATTAGCAAAATGGAATGCCATTAAATAATTAACAGCTACCAAAAGAAGAAATGCAGGTATAGTATTATTATTCCAAAGGGAGTGCAATGAAACTCCTGTCTCTTTTGCCTCTCTTCAATTATTCTAGTATCACAAAAATAGTGTGTTTGAAACTACACTAATATTGCCCCCTCTCTGGACACTCCCAGTGGCTCAAATCGCTCACTCTATTCCGTTTTATGTCACTGAAAATTTGCATCCATATGTATTAGATGTAGCAAATGTTTACCATGACATAAAAGGAAATTAAGATAGTAATAAATAGAGCTTTCTACATGTTTTCAAGTTTACGTGGCTTCTGGCTTATATGATATGTCTTGATATATTAACTTGTTACTCTGGGCACAAGTTATATTGAGATGTATGAATTTTGATTCCAGCAAATAGCACAATTTTTCATGAGTGATCTCTGAAAGAACGAGGACATGCACATGGTTAAATATTATCTCTTACTGGTGTTTTGGTACAGGTGCACATGAGTCCCATAGCAGTAGATTAGATCATCTTCAAAGTTCTGTACCTCAGGACAACCATGTTGATTTTATGCTGCCTGAAATCTCACTTATTGGTGCTCCGCAGCCCTTTCTTCCTCTTCTTACACCTTCACCGTTGGCTCCATTCACAAATACCTCTATTCCATAGTTATTAGGTTCTTTTCTGTATAATAGTTGTGGCTTGTTTAGATTTCAATTGCTTGCATTTGGATTGTCTCTCTCTTTTGACTAACGGTCTCATTGCATGCATATTGCAGGACTCTGTGTTTTGAACTTCACAGCTGCTGAATGGGACCACTGCCAGGCACTGCCTTTCGGATGTGGAGCAGATTTTGATGGGCCAAGGTGCCAGTGCTAATCTGAGGCAGATATGTTCAATTCGTACTTCAAATTTCACTGAGGCATCTTGCCCAGTGAAAAATGTGGATGAGTTTCATGACATAGTGGATACTTCTAAACTCCTTATCTGCCTGTGAGAAAGTTGATCCAGTGAAAGAATGTTGCTACCAAGTTTGTCAGAATGCTATATTGGAAGCTGCAACAACAATTGCTTCAAAAGTTCCTGATCTTATGGGCATAGATGCAATGCGTGTTCAAACTGAGAACTCAAGTCGGATCAGTGATTGTAAGAATATTGTCCTTCGGTGGGTAGCTAGCAAGCTCGAACCTTTTCAAGCAAAGAAAGTTCTCAGACGGCTGTCTAATTGCCATGCTAACAAAGGTCTTTTTTTTTTTGCTTAGCGAAAAATTTTAATAGTGATGGTCATCAAACGATAAGTTTAGCTGGCTCTAGGTGATTTTCAGTCAGTCTATGTTATATACATATGGGTTGATACTTCGTTCCCGACATGAAGCATGTTTCCAAGGGTTGTGGGGATGGGATAAGTAACAAGACAGCCTGCTGTCATGAAATGGAAAGCCATGTGTCTCACTTGCAAAAGCAGAGCTTCATCAAAAACCACTGCTAGTCATATTTTTTTTTAAATTCTTGCATAAAATTGCGGCGGTTTTTTAACTGACGCAATTTTTTTTTTAAAACTTGTTTTTCAAATAGCGGCGGTTTTAAGACCGACGCAAATAACTTCTCCCATTTAGCGGCGGTTGCTGAAAACCGCCGCAAAATGCATTCCCCGCACCCTTATGGACAGCGGCTCCTAATTCGCTGGCGTGCTGTTTCGCGGCGGTTTGAAACCGCCGCAATTCGACAAAAAAACCGCCGCAAAGCTTCGTTTCTCTTGTAATGTTTAGTGTGTTATTTTATGAATTTTATGATATCTTGTTGTTAATTTTTTATGTTGTACTTCAACTTAGAATAATTAAACTTAATTCTTGTGTTATTATTTTGTTTTTGTTATTCAATAGAATTTTTATTGATAA